>NC_137873.1:30332737-30464792 GCF_963924005.1 Protomyctophum bolini | reverse complement strand
GATTTTTGTTCCATTAAATATCTTCCTGTGGATTGCTATTCGCGTCATGGAAAACAAATGCTGTTCTTGCCGTGCTGTTGTACTTGTACTTGGTGCTCATTAAACACTGCACGTTCAAGGAGCCATATCAGGCCATTCTTCCTCAGGTTTAATATTCTACATGCTATAATATTGTAAACATCCTAGAGAACCAATTACTGGCAATAATGACTGTGGGGCTGCTTCTGAGCACTGTAACAGAATTACTATACACAAGAAACCTATATCCACTGTAGGAATTTATTGCGGAGAGGCTCCTCCCCACTTTACGGGGGCATTAATATCACATGCCTCTGGAAATTCTCTTAAGCCCACATCTGTTTCTGCAGTTCGCGCACCGAGGTGAGAAGGTACTGACCCAGTTCAACAATGAGGACTGGCGAGAGGCTTGCCGAGGAAGTGGGCTGACTGACCATCCCTCATGCACAACGTATATTTTATTCATACGGGTATTATCACCGTGCCAGAGAGGGCATGAGGACAGTGATTAATATCAATATCTTAACGGAGGGAAGCGTCTCTAAAATGGTTGGCCAATTTGTGCTCGTTGCGAAACACTTTTTTGTGGAAAAGACAAAAGCAGAGTGATTAGTTCAAGCTCATTGGTCTCGGGGCTTGGAAACAAATGAGTATTGCTGTGTTCCCCCTCCCCTTTCCCTCTGCTGTCCCATTCCCTGCTGTAACCCCACCCACCACATCCCACCCACACAGTGGTACAAGCGATTAGAGCGCCATTAGCCAAGCACAAGGGAGGTTCAGTTCTGGACTGCACCAGATTTATGGCCGGGGACCCACGCACCAGTGACCCTCTTCAAGCTGGTCCTTTGTGAGCTCGCCACCATAGATACAGTTAATGGAGGCGCACAATGAGCCTCAATGGCCCTGCATTGATGGATCTAGGGCACTCAGACAAAACCAGGTATTTCCAGATGCCTGTCATCCAAACTAAAAAAAGAAGAGGAAGAAAAAAAACATAAAAACATAACATAACAGGTGGGCTGAAAATGAGCAGGTGCTGCAACATAGTTCCCAGGAAAATTGGGGGAAGTAAAATGTAATTGGGACACAGCACCTCAGTGTGCATTCCTGAGCAGCATCTTTAATTGCACATGAAAGGAAGTGATTTGATTTGAGTCCTGCCACGGACGTGACCTAAAAGTGTCGGGTGCGTACCTGAAATAAGCGCTGCTCTCATTTACGCATGCATGCTTGTCTGCACGGATACTGTACGTATATATATGCATTGTATTTACACATGCATGCGCGAGCGCACACACACACACACACACACACACGGCTTAGGTTGATGTCAAGCAAGAACGTAATAAATGCTGGGTATCATGCCTATAGCACTGATGTCATGTGATGTGCTGTTAGGAAGCATTTCCATGAACATAATTTCCCTCTTTTCTTCTCATGCCTTTGACATTCTCTGTTACCACGTTGTTGACCTCCTGCATTTCATCATGCTACTAAACTGCACATATTCACTCTTCTAGCAACCCCCCCCCCCCTCCTCTCCCTATAAAGAAGCATTAGTTTGGCAGAGTCCAAGAGCTAGAGGAACCGTTAGCCTGCCTTGCGGCTTTTAGATCTGCCATTTTCGGCGAGCTACACAATCGTACGGCGGAGCACAAATTAAGCATCACGGCAAACACGGAAGAAGTCATCTCCTGAACTCTCCCTCAGCTCACCATCTAATGATAGCGCTTGGCAAGAGGGGCTGTCACAGCTCCTCTCTCCCCCTCTACAGGGACACTGCAACCGCAATTAATGTTCACTGGGCACAAAGAAATGTCATGTGGTAATTATGCCAATGTGGCCAGATTGTCCCAGCGAATGTAGTAGAAAAGAAGAATAGAATAGCTGTAATTAATGTAGGGTAATGGGTCCCTCACTTCCTGACGGCTTTTGTTGTTATTATCATACCTGGGGCATATGTAACTCCCCCCCCCCCTTCAGATTAATGGATAATGGCAAGCATTCTGATCATCCAAGCTTGCAGCAAATGTATTTTTCCAAGTGATTGTAGATAATGATGTCTGACATGATGTCTTGATAAACATTGGGTAAAGGAAGTACTGTACATAAAATCAGCTGATTTTAACAGCACTGTCAAAGCTAATTAAAGGTGGACAAAGGTCTGTGTTGGAGAGCTGTGAGCTGTGAGCCCCTCACTTTAAAAAGAAAAGAGAGAAAAAATAACAAACAACCGCGCCCCAACATGTACAATGTACACAGTGCTCCCTTGAACCCGGCAGCTTTGATCATGCTCAGATTGTTTGCTCAAGCTTGTCACACTGCTCCTTTTTTTTCCAGTAACACTCGACAGCGCCAACATTTGCTCTCCTGATAGTGTATGGATGGAGGGGAAAAAAATAAAAGGAAATCAACAGTGAGCCTCATTTGCCAAATGAGAGACCCAGAAATCGCAAACCGTGGGAAATCTATTAACATTTGGCAACAAGCATGCACCATTTAATGTTTTGTACCAGTTTAGCATACATCACAGGTTCACATGTAAGAAAGAAAAGACAACATTGAAGGCCTACGGTCAAAAAACAAGCTTAGATACAAGAGCTTTCCTGCGATAACACAGAATACAAACAATACAACAATCGCACTCATTTGAACATAAATACATTATTATTTCTTGATCTGTGAGAAATGCAATTCCTCATTAATTTAGGAACCAGCTCTAACGCCCCATTTCACACCAGCAGCATCGTCAGCTTGGCTATTTTCACAGCAAAAAAACGTTGTATGTAAGTGTGAACTAGGGCTCAAGTAATTGGTTAAAAGACATTATGCCAACTAGTGTTTCAAAATAATCTTTTGGAATTTACTGGAGTAGACTACGGAGTCGGACCATCTGGTTGTTGATGCATTTCTTAATGTGCAAGGCCCGCCGGAATCTAACCGTGGTATCCTGAGCTATAGATAAATTTTAGAATCCCCTCAAACATAAGAACTGACTGAATGCCAACTTGTCTTGTAGATCTTTCATGCAATTACTTTTATTTTAGATATACTCTGTAATCAGATCGGTGTAAGCCGGGCAATATAGTACTGTATGTATGATGTCATATGTGTGGTGAGCCTGTACTTTAGCTGTTGAGATCATGCAAACAAATATGTTTTTTTCAGTGGTGCAACCACTCCTATAGACAGAGTGTGTGTGTGTGTCCCTGTGTCCGACCACGGAAGTATTATATTGTCACCACCAGGTGTCACTGTTGTGCAGAGTGTCACTGGTGTGCAGCCTAACACACAGACAGAGGCCAAGGAGGAGAGACAGTACAGTACAGTACAGTACAGTACAGTACAGTACAGTACAGTACAGTACCACTCACTTTTATAGCCATAGTAATGTAAATAGTGTGGACGTCACTCTGCACCACTTTGCTAACCGAGCCTGTCACAGTGTGGACTGTGGAGCAGGAGGTTTGGGAGCCCAAGTGCAGGACAGACAGTTTCAGAGAGAGCACTTCACTGGAAGAGGTTTTTATTACAAAAACCAGCAGGAGGAAACCATGCATGAAGAAGGTTACAAGGAATGCAAGGAGTTCCGAGAACCAGGAAACACATGGAGTGAATCACTGAACTCGGGGGAATTTAAATAGACACAGGGGATTAACAGGACACAGGTGAATCAACTGACAATCAACACAGGGATAGTGCACTAGAGGGATTCAAAACTCAAGGAGGAGATGACTAATATTCACAGGGTTCTCATGAAAGTTTAGTGATCAAATCAGCTGTCACATAGGTGGAAAAAGTATATGTGTATTGGTTTAAACGTCAAAGTACTCATCCACAAATTGTGAGAGGTTCCGACAATGAGTTATTACTACTAGACACTATGGGGTGTCTAAGGTACTGAATCCTGTTATGTATTTAGTGTGTGTATTATTATACTGTGATAGAGTAGAATTTCTGAATTAAATATCCTCTCTCTGTCATTTATCTCACCCTTCTGCCAACCCACTGTAACTGTATCCTATATATCTCTTGCTCTAACTGAGAGCTGGGATCCTTGCCCAGTTTTACATACAGTAGAGGACAGGTCTGATATCTGTCCTAATATTTCATTTTTGTACAGTATGTATGCATCATAATCTCTGAGAATTTATGGCCCCACCTTTATCTGCTATAATAACAGATTTATCACTGTGGTAAGTTCAGAAAGTGCAAGTCGTTCTGTAGATAAATTGTCATGGACAAAGAGCCACACATCTGTACACCAGCTTAGAATATGTGTCATCCATAGTGCCAATAGGCCCCAAATTGGCATTATGATACCCATATGTCTACTGGACATGCCCGACGCTAGCGCACATTAGCGAGTATGCCCATTTATTGACGGCATCAGCGCAAATTGTTTTGTTGCCTTGTTTTGGCAACTTCAACTTTGGTTGAAGTTGAAGAATATTCATTACCTATTGTATACCGTTGCACTTATTATTGTCAGAATATCATTTGTACCATCTGTCTTGGCTGTCTGTGACAGGCTGCCTGTGTCCCTTTATGTCCATTGAGATCGCTGTATCTATTAGGGATGTGCCGATGAGACATTTTGCCCGATATCGATATCCGATATAATTAATTGCTGTTGTGGCCGATAACCGATATTACCGATGTCGATATGATCTCATTCTGTAGTAAAAATTATAATAATTTTGTGCATTCTTAAAAATACATGTAACAGGGTATCTGCATTGCAGGCTTAGGCAAGTCAGATTGAACTTTAATACCTTATATCTAATATTGTGAGCTTGTAGATCTGTTCAAGCTGTTACTTGCTTATCTCTTATCTGTAAAGACGATTGATTCCGATGGCGATTAATCACAAAAGCAACTAGATTAATCTCCCATCACTAGTATCTATCTGTCTGCCTATGTCCCTTGTTTTATGCCCATTTATGGAGACCCCTAATGTCATCAGTATATGCCCATATTGGTTGGAACTGTATGTAGCTATTATTATGCTTGATGTAAGAATTCCACTGCCTGCCGTGTTTGTTACAGTTTTACAATAATGTACCGTATGTGGATGTTGGAGAATGGTTGAAAGGCTAAGAAAACACCATGCACGAAAGCATGCATTATCCAAATGACAACTGATTTGCATGCTTTCAGGGGTCAAGTAAACGTTGGTGGCACTGGCAACGTGGTCCTCTTTTGAAAGCGCACCCCTGGATTTTCATTTCAAAAAAGCGTCGCATCTAATGGGACACTTTCCTTTGAGATTGCGGTGTGCTATCCTTACGGCAGTGCACCTTTTGGAACTTTTACGTGAGCCAAGTTCAGGGTCACTGCAGACGGACGATGGATGCCAAAAACTGGGAGAAGCTGTCAGGAGGGAGGGAGAGATGAATGACAAACGGTGAGGTCACACCTCAATCCGCTGCTAATCTCCGTCCTCACCGGTCACGAATACCTGATAGCCTGATTCGTACGTTGTACGACGGAGTATAAATTAAGCATAATAGGGAAATGAGGTCCTTCAAAATACATTAGCTCCATAAATAAATCTGCCACTTATGCTTCCCATTTTTGCCATGGCAACCCTCATATGCATAACATGCCCCTCTTGCACCCTATCAGGCGACGTCTCCATTAGCCCCTATGTGTGGTTGAGTCTGATGAGTTTATTACAGGTGGCAGAAACGGGGAGCTTCCTCATTATCCTTCAAGTATAACCAGTAACCACTGTGGGAGCAGTCGTGTGCTTGAGGAGAATTATTTCATGTCCTTGTTGTTGCTTTCAATAGACCTTGGAGAAACATTGATGTGGCAATGGGGTTATAGAGAGAGAGTCACGAGAGGAAATTATTTTTCCGTTAGTATTGTTATTCTGCACCTGCAACCATTGCCAAGGGTCAAAATCACTCATTTTACACTTGTCAAAAATAAATTAGGTTATTTTTTCAGCTGTGAAAAAAAAGGTTTCATTTGTGATTTCAATTCACAGGTTGGTTTGTCAGGGGCATAGCTCATCAGCTTTAATTACTGTCACTATTTATTTTTTATCCAATGTATTCTCTATGGAGTTATAAATCTGTCTGTATTAAATATCCATATAATAATATATTATCGTGTGTGTGTGTGTGTGTGTGTGTGTGTGTGTGTGTGTGTGTGTGTGTGTGTGTGTGTGGCTGGCTGCACGCGCAATCGCGCATGCATATTTGCTTTTCTGTGACAAGGAAACCTGGCACTGAACATATGGCTGATGTGTTGCCATGCCAGTCCCACTTCCACACTTTGCTAGGTGCCAGGGTAGTCACACTGGCTTTTCCAACACACACCATGTGTTCCTATTGTTCTCAATTTGCAGCCACTGAAATATGCTGGCAAACATAAAGAAGAGCGGAGACTGCCTGGACAGCACATTATCCCGTTTGTCTATCTTCTCTTGACTCAGTTTTGTTTAGCTAAGCAGCTTAAATGGCACACATGGGAAAATGCGTCTTACATTCTGGCCGTCCATCCATCTCCGTCTCGTCTCTCCGTCGGGCTGTAGCATTGTGCTGACCTGATGCTTCTCCACCGTCGCATGGAGACCCCGGTAGAGATAAACAGCCATTCTCTTCCAGTTGACTGGACCCACACTTGAATTAAAACAGCTTATGTTTAATAGAACTCAGTGGAATGTTAGGCCCTGTGGGTCTCCTGTGGAGCTTTTGGGCTTCGGAGCGCTCACCAAACTTCTTCTGTCAGGGGTATTGCATTTCTTTGATTGATTTTTGTCCCCGGGAGACAAGGCTACAGCCGCCTCACCCCTATACAGACTTTGACTTCACTTTCTCGTGTGTGTGTGCGTGTGCACGTGCGTGCGTGAAGAGCATTCTTCAGATTTATCCAATTTGTTTGGCTCTTACATTGTCATATTATCGTTGATTCCCATACCAACTACCAAGACAATAATGAATGTAGCTATGCAACAGCTATCACTATTTATTTTACTACATTCAATTGACTGGTGTACGAAGTGCTTGCCCATGCTTTTTTTTTGCCAAGTGTGATGATTCTCATTCTTGGGATAGTGGCCTTGCCAATTGTTCCCATCTGTGTGTATGCTTGATTTTTTTCTATTAATAATACATTTTAGGGAGACTTTCTCTAAGTAGGAAACGTCGTGCCATATGAATTATTAATTTGGAGGGGGAGATTCGTAACGCGTCCAAGCGATGGAAAAACTTTGGATACCAGGCAGGCATATGCACAAACTCAGCATATGGGGGTTGTCGTGTCACTCGTGTTGTTAAGCAAGCACAGTGCAACGGTTTGATAAGATAACAATGCCAGCATAGGCCAGAGAACAGTGAGCACTAGTCTGAGCTGGTTTCACTGGCTCTAGCCAAAGTGTGTACACGTGTGTGTGCATTTGAGAATGAAACGTAACGTTACATGAATGTGTATGTACTGTAAAATGAAGGCGTTAGGATTTTATAGAGAATATTCTGGTACTTTATACAGACATATGTGTCTGTATGGGCACATGTTTGTTTTATGAGGGTGTATAGGTATGCCTTTGTGCACGTGTGATGCATAGTTATTCTCTTAGACAGGCCATCTCTCTCTCTACCCCAGCCCCCCCCACACCCCTTTCTGTCTCTCTCCTCTTTCTCTGGCTGCTCCATTGAGATCAGTGTGCGTGTCACAGGGGAAATAAACAGCAGTAGCTCAGCAGGCTGGGCCTAATTAAACACAGTGCCTCAGCACTGCAGCCAGCGCCGCAGCCCCAGACCGGCCTAGACCAGAACCCGGCCCTGCTACCACTCCAACGACGAGTCCTTGGTTGCCATGAACAACAGCAGCCACCGGTCCACACACTGTATGCCAGGGAAGCAATGAAAAACAGACACAGTGTATTGTAGCACTTTATGCTCTTTCCTGCTCGGAACAGAGCAGCTGCAGACGGGGGAAAATGAGCGAGGCATTCAGTCGGCACGGCAATTACACAGATCTGAGAAATTCTACCATACCTGTGCTTTTTATCTCCCAAAGATTAGACGCGCACGATTTAAAGACGGGATAATAATAGATGTTTGGACTGCTGAATCTGGCATGTGGCTTTGATGAGTCCTTTGAAGCTTCCTGGAAGACGCTTTTTTCTGTCGTGTCATATTAAACAGATTATTTCAAATGTAATGAGGTAAAAAAAAAAAGAAAAGAGAAGTTTTGTGTACTAATCACTTCAAAGCCCAAAACTCAGAGAGTGGAAAGAAAATGACCTGTACTTTTTACTGTGTGGGTTATTAAGTCCAAGCTATTAGTGTAGACAAAGCTGCAGGATCTGTGAGTCATTTTAAACATTTGAAATGTGGGCAGCATAGGGATTCTGTACAGTTACATAGAAATAAGTTGTTTTCAGCTCACTGGTCTATGGGGGGAAAGTGTTCAGCCTAAATTAAACATCAGAGAGCTAGCTGCCCTCTCTGTTTCACGATGCCTGCCACCAGCGAGAGCTGATGTTGTTCGCAGTGCTTTTTAAGCTCTCACAGGAAATTAAGATCGAAGCTTGTGTGAATGTTTGTGTTAAGGTGTGGATGAGTCAGAGGAAAGCATGACTGGGCTTGTAGCTTCATTGTATTAGCCCCATTGTTTGTCTAATAAAGAAAGCACTGAAATTATAGTTATTGACATCCTCAACATGTATTGCGGACGGTACTTCTATCGACAATACAACTGTCAACTGGCTTTAGTCATCATTTACCCTTTATTGTCTCCACCAGGCCGAAGGCATGGGGAGAGAGTATGTTTTGCACTCCGTCCGTCCGTCCGCACGTCCGTGTGTGTGTGTGTGTGTGTGTGTGTGTCCGTCCGTCCGTCCGTCTGTGGACAGCTAATCTCCTGCACCGTTGGCTTGATCGGAGCCATACTAGTCTGCACACACACTCCCTAAATGCCACAACTGAACCTCTGCCCCAAGGTTTTCACATTGGCCTCTTATAGCGCCACCAGGAGGCCACTTTGTGCTAAAAAAAAAAATTGGACAGTTCACCTACACCTACAGATTTTGTCCAAACATCACGCAAATTGGTACACAGTCTCTCTAGAGCCATTCAACGAAACGGGTCTTTCAGATTTTTCATACTCCATCCTTATTGGCTAAAATTGGCTTCCAAAGTTCGCAGGAGTGCTCGGTTTCAAACAAAATGCCGCAAATCATGAACACATTGTGTGATTTCCGTGAAATTGTGCACGCACATTCCCACTAGGCCGAGGAAGAAATGCCACTGGAACATTTTCAACTCAGCCTCATGGTGGCGCTATAACTGGCTGATTAGTGTTTTTACCTCTAACTGCACGTATCTGTGTAAAACTTTGTATTAATTTATTCATTATTTAGTCATTATTTTTTACAGCATTCCTGCTTTATAGACGGATGCAACGGATAATGTTGACATAGGCTGATCAGGCAACCACAACATAGATAGTACACTATGTGATTCAGACTCAAAAACACAACATTACATTCCGTCTCTGGTAGGGAACGAGAGAGAAAGAGAAATGGAGAGAGGGAGAACAACATTCTCATTTTTCACTAGCCTGTGACTCAGTGGGTGGTGATTGGACGTGGAATGTGTTGCACTGGCATGGGCTTCACTGAGCACCACTGGCTGTCAGCTGTGGCCTCTGGACAGCACTTTTACTGGAGGGCATCCAAGCACCCTGACCGCAGAGAACAGCCACTGACCATGTACCCCAGCAGGGGCAGAAGCACCCTGACCGCAGAGAACAGACACTGACCATGTACCCCAGCAGGGGCAGAAGCACCCTGACCGCAGAGAACAGCCACTGACCATGTACCCCAGCAGGGGCAGAAGCACCCTGACCGCAGAGAACAGACACTGACCATGTACCCCAGCAGGGGCAGTTCACCCTGACTTCAGAGAACAGCCACTGACCATGTACCCCAGCAGGGGCAGAAGCACCCTGACCGCAGAGAACAGACACTGACCATGTACCCCAGCAGGGGCAGTTCACCCTGACTTCAGAGAACAGCCACTGACCATGTACCCCAGCAGGGGCAGAAGCACCCTGACTTCAGAGAACAGCCACTGACCATGTACCCCAGCAGGGGCAGTTCACCCTGACTTCAGAGAACAGCCACTGACCATGTACCCCAGCAGGGGCAGAAGCACCCTGACCGCAGAGAACAGACACTGACCATGTACCCCAGCAGGGGCAGTTCACCCTGACTTCAGAGAACAGCCACTGACCATGTACCCCAGCAGGGGCAGTTCACCCTGACTTCAGAGAACAGCCACTGACCATGTACCCCAGCAGGGGCAGTTCACCCTGACTTTAGAGAACAGACACTGACCATGTACCCCAGCAGGGGCAGTTGGGGTGCCACTGGACCCTCTCAAAGTTCCAATTCCCATCATTTTTGAGTGGTGCAACCACTCCTACAACCAGCAATGTCCGTGTACCTGTACCTACCTACCTACTGTATGTGTATCTGATTCTGAGCACGAGTATGACTTATTAGTACCAGTAGGGGGCGCCAGAAACAGAGAGGGATAGTGCATGCTCTGAGAGAGAGAGAGAGAGAGAGAGAGAGAGAGAGAGAGAGAGAGAGAGAGAGAGGAGAGAGAGAGAGAGAGAGAGAGAGAGAGAGAGAGAGAGAGAGAGAGAGAGAGAGAGAGAGAGAGAGAGAGAGAGAGAGAGAGAGAGAGAGAGAGAGAGAGAGAGAGAGAGAGAGAGAGAGAGAGAGAGAGAGAGAGAGGTGGGGGAATTGCACCACTCAGTTCACACGGGTGTGATTTTTGTATGTGAAAGTGCTTATTGTGTTTTGTGTGCAAATTTGCATGCAATTCATGCACGTGCTTTTACCGCTCCACCACCTGTGACTGTACCTACAAATATATCTCTGTAAAGCCTGGCCCCAGCTGGATTGTTATTCGGTCTTTATTAAGAATTCATAACGTCAAATGATTACTTCCCAAAAGCTGAAACCTAGACTATGATGGGGAAACAGTCGTAAAAAAAGCAATTTAACTAGGTCAACATCACATCAGATAGACATCTGCATTCTAACTGCACTTTTGGTAACTTGTATCTATTATCATTATTATTTATTATACTTACAATTTGAATTTGAATCTGCTTAAAAACCTCTATAATTATAAACACTCATAAATACTCATAATGCTTCATAACAATTATAAGGCATTTTGTATACATTGCTGTCAGGAGAAAACCACCTAACTCCATTTTTTGCATAAATCAGTGCTATTGAACACCCTTTATGTCTGTGTGTTTAGAAAATATTGAACCAAAGAAAAGTAGTAAAAAGTGCTTCCTCTTAACTCCATTCGACCCCAAACTGTCTGCTAAAGCAACTAACTCCACCACCTCTCCCCGTCTCATGGAAGTAATTGACAATAAACAGCAACTTTGATGAGGCTTGCTTTGTTTTTTTGTTTTGTTAAAATTAACATGTTGGAGTTAGATGGTTTCTTCCCGACAGCAGAGATTTACTTTTTAAAGTAAAGGTTAATAATATTTCATAATAGCTGGTCAGCTGTTGCATTGTAATTCTCATAGTTGTACTATATTTTATAATTATAATTTATAATTATAAAGTGTATAATTAATGATTAGAATGTATTACAACTATGATATTTCATATACATTATAATCACTGTAGTGTGATTATTATAAGTCACTATATGGGTTCTCTAAGTAATGTGGAAACATCTATAGATCTCTCTAAGAACAAACTGGCTACACCTCCAGGAATGTAATTACTTTAAAATGTGTCATGACTAATGTTCTAATCTTAATGCATTATTCATCTTAAAACATTAAAACTCTATACAGTGCTGTAAGCCAATTATAATGCATTATGAGTATATCTTGCATGCTGCAGTGCACCGTGCCAGTAGGAAAGAGATGGATTTCAATAGTGACATGTGTTATATATATCTACCTGCAGAATTTACCTCTGAGGTCTTAGGAGCTTTATCCTCTATTGACCAACTTCATGTAAATGGGACAGGTTAGAAGCCCCCCCAGGCCGAATAGTGAGGAAGATTTATAGTCTGCAGAGACGGGAATGGAACAGAATCAGATGAGGGGGTAGGTAGGGGTGTCTAGGCAGAGGAAAGTTGTACAAGCACTGTGTAATGGCCAGGTGTGCTGAAACAGACACCTTTCCATATTCATGACAAATGCTTCACACTGTGAGAGTGATTAGCATACATATGTCAAGTCGCATCTATCAGGAAACCTATTGTAAAAGTTTTGTACAGCACCAGAGACGGGCTCCTTTACAAAATACTACCAGCTCACTGAGCTCAGTGGCCTTGTGGTTGGAGTGTCCGACCTGAGACTGGGAGGTAGGGGTTCGATCCCCGGCCGGGTCATACTTAATACTATAAAATTGGGGGTAAGTCCCTGCGACATACTATCATCATGTCCAGGGGGTGTACTTGTATGTATATCATGTCCAGGGGGTGTACTTGTACATCATGTCCAGGGGGTGTACTTGTACATCATGTCCAGGGGGTGTACTTGTACATCAAGCTGCCTCATGCTACAGAAACAGGAGATAGGCTCCTGCCCTATATGGGCCTCTTGGCTCGCCAAGGCTTGTTTACTTACAAAATACTATATCTTAAAGTACTGTATCTTGCAATAAAATCAGTACATTCTGGTTTATTTAATGTACTAGATCTATATGAACTGGGCTGTTTAGTCTATCCAGCTATGTGGGGAATTCTCTGACAGTGCAGTGGGAATAAAACATGAAAAAGACATCCTAAATAAACATTCTTGTGAGGCTATTATGCCCTTCGGCTATTTCAGAGCAGTGGTTAAGGTCAGTGTTCTTTTTTAGTTTTTTTTTTATATAATCACACGCCTGTATAATCACTGCCATATGTGGGGAAAGGGACAGAGTCTGGTCACATTATCTGCAAAAAACAACATTTATACACCTTTTGCAATAGCTTGATCTAAATCTGTCTCTCCAACTGATGGGTACATTTCCACAGCGGTAGATGGCTGAAATTAATGTTTTCTATTCACAGTTCATGGGCAGAAATGATTTGACTGTTCCAACAGCAATAGCACAGTTTGCTTTATTTTACTGATTTGAATCCACCAAGACTCCAATATACAATCACGAATAACATTTAAATGCCCTTGCTCTAAAGTGGACGGTTAAGGGAATGAAATTAAAACTATTGTAAAAACAGGAAAAGATAGGTTCAAAACTGTATTGCATCCTATACAGTATATGGTCTCAAATGGTTTCACAAAACTCAGAAGCCATCAGTCAGTCAGTCAGTTCATCCATCAATGAATACAATTCTTACACTTTTTAGTCTCATGAGACAGCCTAGATGTACACCAGGGGTGCTCGCACTACTTTCAAAATGACCAGTTCAATAAGAACTTACCGACCAAAATAATTATTATCCCTTTGTTGTAAATAGTTTAAAGTTACATAAGACACACTTGGAACGGGACGTGGGGGGGAGTGGGGCTTTGAGGAGGCTACCGAATGTAAAAACATTCAGAGTAGAGCGTTGAGGTGTTTTCTCGGGGTGCATAAGTATACCACTAAGTTGGCCATTGAAGGTGACACAGGTTGGGAAAGCTGCCTGACAAGGCAGAGATGTGAGATGATGTTGAAATTAAATTATAAAGGACATTAAACAACAACAATGAATTACAAGAAACATGCAAAGCACACCCTATCTCAAACATTAAACTAATAAGTGTGGGCATGTTGGGAAATCCTTCCCAGGTGAATTGGCACACCCCAGGATACTACTACACAGGCAGCCCACACCTGTGGGGTTTAACTCTTCCCTGTAACCCTCGCACCCACCAACACAAAGTCCAGAAGGTTGGTTGGTTCGAGCCGAGGTGGTTTGCTTCACAGGTCTTCCAGACGGGTTTCTTCTGTGCTAACAAGGTGCCAGTCGTTTCCAATGGAGGACCACCTTATGTGGCTCCCCCACCAGGCTGGACCGAGTTATTGAATTCTCTGACACGAAGGTGCAGAGAATTCAATAACTCAGTCCATTTAGCATGGAGCATTGAGGAGACAGACCCCTTTCTTCTGTGTTGTGTCACATCTGAGCTCCCGAGGCAAAGTCAGGCAGACCCCAGCCTCAGAAAAAGCCCTGGCACTGCCATAGTGTGTGTACTGTACGTGTAAGTGTAAGTGTAAGTAGGACCTTTCTGGGTGGTGCAGCAGGAAATGTGGACGAACACTTGCACGTCCTTTAGTATATCTATTCTGCAGTAGAACTGGGTCTGAAGCCATCGCAGGGTCTCTTGGACCTACTGGAGTACTTGAGCACTGGTAGTACTTGAGGAGGTGGAGGGCCTATTGCTTCACTCCCCTGGTACCTGCCAACTGCGCTACAGCAGGCCATGGATGACACAGAGGCTGGCTCACTTGTTGGTTAGTGTCTTTACCCACGGCCGACACCACAGTGTTGACTTGGTACACTTAAACGCTGGACCCAGTTGAGGTTAAAATCACTGCCCTGCTCTCTCCTCAGCCTCTGTCGATGGTTTTGGGGGCTACAATGATGGCACTGTCCCTGTTATTCCCAGTTATTCCCAGAAATGTTCCATTCTTCCAGGCACTGGATGGGGTAGTTGGCGAAGTTGAACCCAGCTGTATGGAACCCCCATGGGCCTGAATGGCACTCTGCATGGCACTCTGGCGTTGTGGCCCCCTCATGACGGGCATAGAGCTTTGGGATGTTGGCTGGGCCAGTTTTAGTGGTGCTCTCTCCCTCTGCTGACATTGATTGGGAGCACAGGCTGTGCCCGAGGCTTAAATGCTAAGAATGGTTAGCTCCCCCGCTATGGCAACACCGAGGGGCTATGGTGTGTGAGCCCAGATAGAGACATCCATAATGGGCCCCCCAATGGTCAAGTAGGTCCAAGCCGATCAGGCACGCGTCTTGGATGTCAGCCAGACAGAACTCATGATGCAGCTGCTTATTATTGGCCACAGCTATCCAGAGGAATGCATTTCCTCTCATCTGGGCCTTTCCCCGGTTACAGTTTGAATCTTCAGTGGCGGGCCGGATTGGGGAACAGACTGGTTGGTCATGAATGTCAGACGGAGTCCCAGGTCAGACAAGGGAGAGAGAAAGTCCTGTGTCGATGAGGGCTTGACATCGAACACCATTGAGGTCGAAGGCATCAACAGAATAGGCCTGTGTGACAATTACAATTCAGGCATTTAGCAGACGCTCTTAATCCAGAGCGATTTACAGTAAGCAAGAACAACCCATGGTAATACATAGAAATAGTCATCAAGGATCATAAGTAAGCTGAGAACCTAACTGTAGAATATCTGTACAATGAAACCATAAGTATACACTAGAATGCTATGTATAAATAATATCTAAATTACATAATTTTAGGCTTTGCATACGCCTAGGGCAAGTGCTACGGCAAGTGCTGCCGGATAAGGTGGAGTCTGAAAGTTTTCAGACTACAGCAGAAGATTGGGAGTGAGTCTGCAGTTTTGAGTTCATTCCATAGTTTTGGAGCCAGAAGGGAGAAGAGTCTGGGACGTGTGGAGCGTTGTCCCGGCTGTTTTAGTGAAGGTTTTGCCAGCCTCCCTGTATAAAGCCCAGCACACACCGGGTGCGCAGCGACGCGGCGGCAAAGCCTGGAAAATAGAACGGTGGCGTATCGGAGCGTCAGGCGGGGCGTGAACGTGCTTCGGACGCCGCCGGTGTGGGATAGGTTAATTGAAAAGAACGGAGGCGGCTGTTTTGACGTGCGGCGTTGGCAGACGGTGTGTGTAGGGCTTAAGCTGATCTGAGCATAACAACATACTGTAGTCACAGGGCATGCAACAATGAAAACATATGAAACAAGATAGAAGACAGATAGACTCATTAATAGCTAACAAAAATAAACAAGTCTAAAGGTCATTACACACTGGCGAATTGGCGACGCGATATATTCGTGCGAATAATTCGCAAAAAAAAAAAATTCAAGTCCATACAAGCTTCCACATCAGTGGCGAATGTGTGAAAATGCGACCGTTTTCGCTCTTTATTTGTTCACTCTGGTGTCATATTTTGCAGAGATTCGCAGGCGAACTTCAACATGCAATATTTCGCATTTTCAGATCGCTTATTCGCATCGCGTCGCTAATTCGCCAGTGTGTAATGACCTTTAGTCCTGATTAAGCCTATCATGGCTTAGCCTAACTGGCTGAATTAGTGATCAGTGAGATCGATTCGGTGTCTGTTCCCTTACTGTGAGGTTTAAAGGTGGTGATGGCTGAGAGATCAGGGCCGCTGGGGCTGGGTCCTTCCTGGTTCTCTGCATCGATTGCAGCCAGACTGGGGTCATTGTCCCTCCTCTGCCTCGTCGTCGGTCTCTCTCGTGACTGGATGTGCCTGCTGCACTGTCCCCTCGTCCATAGTGTCCTCCACGTCGGAGACACACTTCGCAACACGGGAGACACAAAGCAGTATTGTATGACCTTTCTTTACACAAAAGAGTAAAGACAACCGTATGATGTTTACGTATTGTAATAATCAGGAGAACATAGCCCCTAATGGTGTAAATACTGGTACAGGTAGATTAACTGTTTAATGAATTCAGCCGCCAGATTGGCAGATCCGCCAGATTGGCAGATCAAGCACTGTTAATATAAAATGTAATGTAATGTAAATGGCGTTCCTCCACTGGTCCTGGTATAAGAGAGAGAGACTGAAAAGTATTGGACAGAATGAGGCAGCGCAGCAATGCACACCAGGCTGGGGTGAAGGATTACCGGTAAACCTGATTTATACATAGTTATACTGTAATTGCATGGCAGTCATTACAAATGAACTCTCGCAAATGAGATTTCATCTCAGTCTTGTATAAAGATGTGTTATTGGGCCGTAATATTATACGTGTGTCACTGAACCATGTCTAAAGGTTTACATCGTGTGTGTATATAGCATCATTTTCAAAGGGTTAAATTAAAAGTGCTTCATCATGTTATGACATATTATTTCAATGCACACACTTAACACAAATCAGTTGGAAAAACAGTTGGAAAAAATACAAGCCAGGTTACCAGGTACAGCACAAATCTAAAAAACAATATAAAGCCAGGGTCAGACACAGTGATACTGTAGGCTGCTGCACACCCAAGCCTTCTATGTTTTACACCTCACTGTAACATTATACCCTGCCTGAGGACTGTTTGTTCTAACACGAGTATATATAATATATAACTCCCTGTGCAGGTTTGTATTGAGATGTCCATACGATACTCATCACTGCTATCACTGGTATGGCTGCAGCCTAAAACAAGATGCAGATTACATTGGTTTCTCTTCATTACATATAAATGTATTTATTTTAAGTGTCCTCCTTACCTGAAGCAGTACTTGGCCCAGTCTACTTCATCATATCCACTTGGACGTCTACAATGCCCTTACTTTAAAATACCAAAAATGTTCAACGAGGTTGAACGGAGGTCTTTCTGTTATAAAGCCCCTTTTTATTGGAATAATCTTCCTCTATCTCTTAGATCGATTTCACCCTTCAGTTGCTTTAGGACTTCCCTTCATTCACATCTTGCCTCACCTTGTTTGTGCTTTTGAAGTACCAGTTATAGCACATTCACCTTGTTTATGCTTTTAATGTACCAGTTATAGCACATTCACTGATGTATCTGCACTTTCATTCCTCTGTTGGCACATCATCAGCTGATGATGTGGTGGGTGGGAGAGGCTGAGCAATCTGTCTGTGTATTTATGTATGTACAGTATCTGTATATTGTCTGTATCTGTGTACTGTACCTTTTATGTATCCTGTTTATGTGTTACAGCCCCGGGTCCCCCTCTAAAATGAGATGCTGCATCTCAAGGGGCTATCCTAAAATCTGAAATATGAGTACATGTACAGTACAAGACCAGCACCAGTGCTCTCAATGCATCAACCTATATTTGGTAGAAAACAAGTTTGACCAAGTAAACCATGAATTAATAACAATGATACTTTGTCATGTGCAGAGAACGCCTACACATAAAGAAACCCAATATCTTCTTTGGCCAAAGGGTATTGCCCCATTTCTGTCTAGAATTCTATAGACAAACTATGTTTTAGTGTAAACCAAGGGAGAAATAGAAAGGCCTTAAGAACTATTCCTTTTCTTTGTTGTTCTTGTTTCTGCTACCATACCTTGAACCGTGTTCCTACAGCATTTAATAATGTTAGCTACTTTCCTGTAAATGCAGACTGTATTGTTTGCTTCATTTTCTTCAGCAAACAACTATGATTGCTGATTTTCACTTGACGGCAAGTGACAGAGTGGAAAGCCAAGGGCTGCTATTGTCATACTGTATAATATGTACTGCACACATAACGTATACAATTCAACATAATCCAAGTGTAGCTATGTTGTTATCGGCCATGAATATTAAATTCGATTTCAATTCAATCTTCAATTCATAGCAGGCATACATCTTTTTCCCATTTCAGATAACTTTGAAATGCTTTTAGCTGTTGCTCTGTAAGAGCAAGTACGCAAGTATTGTGCAGTTTGTAGTTCAGTAATATTGATTTCATACTATATATAAGTTTGTAAATTAATAAAGAAACATGCCCGCAGGCAGTCATACACCATATTGCAGGAAAATAAAAACAAGCGTTGTACTGTTAATGTTATTTTTTAACAGCCGCCTGGGCAACCTACACCTATTAAACATCCAGAACAGAACAATGTGGTCTCTTGCCTAACAGGCACGTGCAGAGGAGGGAACATCCGTGGCCCTTATCAATATTATAATATATTTTAATGTTTACATGGTAACATATTGCTTATTTTACTGTCCAATGACATGGGCCAAGTTATTGTGGAACATCCTGCGCCCTTATCGTAATACATGCACTACATTTCTGGTGTGAAAATGGTCCGAGGGACCCCCACAATAAGACCACCACCGACCTGCCTCCTCAGTGCTCTCTGCACGGCCCTGTTGCCTAATGTGTCTTTGTTGAACATGCTAGTGAAGTAAATCGAATAAGAGACATAGGTGCCCTACATTTGGGGATGTAGGGCGCTATTTCCGGCACTGCTGTTACCCGCGACGCTGCCCGAAAATTACAGCCAGGGTTAACCGAGCTGGAGATTAGCTGGTAACGGACGGACGGACGTACACACGGACGCACGGACGGAGTGCAAAACATACTCTCTCCCCATGCCTTCGGCCTGGTGGAGACCATCAGGAATCCGTTTTATCAAACGGATTCGCATTACGCGTGGTTTGAAGAGGCACTTTCCGTTGTCCTAAACCTGTGTGTATAAAGCAAACGTAGGGATAGCGCATCAACACGCCTACAGACACACCTCCACCCGCAACGTAGGGATAGAGCATCAACACGCCTACAGACACACCTCCACCCGCAACGTAGGGATAGAGCATCAACACGCCTACAGACACACCTCCACCCGCAACGTAGGGATAGCGCATCAACACGCCTACAGACACACCTCCACCCGCAACGTAGGGATAGAGCATCAACACGCCTACAGACACACCTCCACCCGCAACGTAGGGATAGCGCATCAACACGCCTACAGACACACCTCCACCCGCAACGTAGGGATAGAGCATCAACACGCCTACAGACACACCTCCACCCGCAACGTAGGGATAGCGCATCAACACGCCTACAGACACACCTCCACCCGCAACGTAGGGATAGAGCATCAACACGCCTACAGACACACCTCCACCCGCAACGTAGGGATAGAGCATCAACACGCCTACAGACACACCTCCACCCGCAACGTAGGGATAGAGCATCAACACGCCTACAGACACACCTCCACCCGCAACGTAGGGATAGCGCATCAACACGCCTACAGACACACCTCCACCCGCAACGTAGGGATAGAGCATCAACACGCCTACAGACACAGTACACCTCCACCCGCAAATATAGGAGTCGGCAGCCGATAACGTTTTCGCATAGTGGAAGCTCCTAAATGCGTAATTCACGTAAAGTGTTTAATACTTGCGGGTAAGGCATGGCATACGTTAGAGCTGTTTACTTTTAACCATCCTACAGTGCATCATTATATCAACCAGTGACCCACGGATGTTATGGGAGTGTGGTCCGTCTTTGTTCCCCCGGTGCTTCTGATCTTTGGGAAGAGGGTTTCAAGGAAGGTGACATGATCAAAAGCGTAATGGTCGGGGCCTTGGCCCTCGCAGCATTAATCACAGAGGTGTGGCCGTGGGTTGTTGTTTGCTTGGATTGCCTCCGAGTCTGACTGCCCCCATTTCCACTATAATCCAAGGGTCAGGTCTTGCTGTTCTCAGGACTAACCCATTCTGAACGGGAACCCATTTTGGTGTTAGCATCATGTTGTGCTTTAGCTACTGATCTCAGGTCAGAATGGGTTAATCAGACCAGTGTGTGTCCAGTGGAAACCTCGTATGAATCTGATCTCAGGTCAGAATGGACTAATGAGGATGTTGTTGTTCCAAATGACACCCACAGTCAGTCAGACAGACAATTTCTGGTTCTGTGTCAACCACAGGCCATTTGATGACTCCGACCTTGCTTCAAATTCCACAGACGCAGTTTGCTGGGATTGGCCCACGGCCAAAGGGTTGTTTTCATGGCTGCCTCTGATCAGGACGGACATCTGCTCTTTAATGAGTATCATTTCTATGAGGCTATACTTGTAACATAAAATAATGATCAGTGGGGTCAAGTGCCTGCGTGCGTGCGTGCGTGCGTGCGTGCGTGCGTGCGTGCGGCGTGCACGTGTTAAAGTATTTTGCCTGTGCATTCCTCTGTACAGTAGATAAAGATGGGATTTGGGGTAATTACTGTTTTAAAAACATTAATCAAGAAAATGTATTGGTTTTTAAGAAGCTGCTATGCAGAATAAGTCCATATTTGCATTGCAATTACGTGTTAAATAAAGTTGTAAAAAAGACAAATCATAACCTTAACAAGGAGGTTTTTACTCTGTACAACTCTGGCTTTCTGAAAAGGAAGTTTTGTATTAGTTGCTAAATGAAATGTCAAGGTGTTGAGACTCGCCGTGCATTTTAAACGAACTGGTTCATTTAAACCAGTTTTTTCTCTCATTACTGCCTGCTGTACGTGGGAATTGCCTGAGAGAACCTTGCTGTGAAGTAATTGACTATCTTTACATAGTTGATCAAATCTGAATGTTTTATGGGAGTTTGGCCACTTACAGTACCAGTTGATTGGCATTTACATTGCGGATCAATATTCTGTACACTACAGGCTACTGTAGCATGAGCTATATGATCGGCATGGGACCAAACTGGGTACCCAGACATAATTTAACTTGTATGTCCAGTATATAGGATCTGTCTTGAGAGATTAACTTAATTACAATTTAGCCATTTTAGCAGACGCTCTTAATCCAGAGCGAGTTACAATAAGCATGAACAAATACATACAAATAGTAATCATTTACAAGCTAAGAACCTAACAGTGGAATATCTATATAATGAAACTATGCGTGTACACTACAGACAGGGCCGGAGCAATTTGGCACCCTAGGCTTTTTTTTCAACTCAATGATTTGGATTATTATTACACAACATACACTAAACAATTTCAGTCTTATATTTCTTCAGTATTGATACTTAAACGGACACTTCACCCTTTTTGCAAAAAAAAAATATGTTATTGACGTTTAGAAGATTTAACAAGTTTCAAAGGGTCATATCCTTTTCAAATATTTTGAAATAATTTTCATTCTGTAGTTTCATAATGTGTAAAAAAAATGACCATGGCCCCATTGTGTCCTAAAGCACTGTACTTGGTCAACTTGGTCTATGCATACACCTGTAAGTTCACTTAGGCTCGGGCAAGTGCTACGACAAGTGCTACAGGCTAAGATGGTTTTGAAGAGGTGGGTTTTCAGACTACGCCTAGATGCCAGGGTCAGTCGATCAGTCCCAAAAACAAGATTATGTTGAAATCAAAAGATGGATTGGCATGGAATTTGCTGTGTACCATTTGCTTTTTTCACACGTAGCATGAAAAAAGTGTATACATAGTACCACAATTTAGGTCTAACCCATTACGCTTTTACATTTTTATTTCAACTCTGTTGGTTCTCAAAACCAAATAGAAAATGTGTAAAAACGCTGACTATGCAAACTAGAAGAGCTTTTAGTCTTGTTCCACTCATAATGCTTAACTCGAGGGACACCATCTTTTAAACATGACCTCTTAAACAAACAGGAAAAAGGCATTCTGTGAGTAAAAAGGATTTAGTTCCAAACAACAAAGTCATGAAACAGAACAAGCACAGTCATGCAGTTGCACACAGACAAGAGATAATGTATAAGAGATGTGTGCAAGGGCTCAACAAAGGGGACTAAAATGATTAAGCCTTGTATGACATTTGTTTGCACTGATATAAAGAATATTGCACTGATATAAAAAATATCCTCTCCATTTCACCAGAAACACTAAGCAGAGGTGGATGATATGGGCTCAATAATTAAAATAAATATAGATTACCATCACCCAATAGTCTCTGCCAGAGGTTATCTAACCAATCTGCTGTGCCCGAAGGACGACGACAAAATGTGAAGACAGCATGGAGCACAGCATTGACGTTACTGTCAATGAGGGGGGCAGGAGTTGCTTCAAAATATGTCTGGCTTAATGGTCCAGGCACCTTGGCTGGTAATCCAGTCTGGCAGTGTGCCGCGGGTTCGACTCCCGATCCCGACAGCCTTTACGGCATGTCTTCCCCCCCCATCTCTCTCCCCATTTCCTGTAAGCCTACTGTCTGTCCCTCCATAAAAAATATAAAATATAGGTGAAAGCCACAAAAAAGAAAATGTCTGGCCTCGCCATTACACCGCTATTCTGTGAACCGTCGGAGTTCACCGTTTTCTATGCTGGGTTTTGGTTCCTTTGTGCACCCAGATGAACTCCAGTGTTCCCATAGCTGTGTTTTGGTTCCTTTGTGCACCCAGATGAACTCCAGTGTTCCCATAGCTGTGTTTTGGTTCCTTTGTGCACCCAGATGAACTCCAGTGTTCCCATAGCTGTGTTTTGGTTCCTTTGTGCACCCAGATGAACTCCAGTGTTCCCATAGCTGTGTTTTGGTTCCTTTGTGCACCCAGTTGAACTCCAGTGTTCCCATAGCTGTGTTTTGGTTCCTTTGTGCACCCAGATGAACTCCAGTGTTCCCATAGCTGTGTTTTGGTTCCTTTGTGCACCCAGATGAACTCCAGTGTTCCCATAGCTGTGTTTTACCAAACCACCGTGCGATGACACGTTAGCTTAATAATATGCCTAATGGTCAGGTACTAGTCTCGCGTGGCCAGACTGTTGCCTCTCGCAATTTTCAAACGCTTCCGTCATACAGTCTGGAGAACGGAAAGAGCATCCCCTCACGCATCCCCTCACTTTGTGCAGCGGGAAAAACAAGTCCTACTCGAAGCAAAGCAGCGTGCCGATTGTTGAAGATAAGACAATAAGTTAATAAGACGATAAGTTCGTTTTCTGCGTTATTTCTTAACACACTAGTTGTGTCGGTGTTCATTCCATAATACTGTGTTAAACTATCCGCGCACAAGAAATAACATGAATCTCCCACTCCCATAACCCTGAGGGGAATATACACTGGCTGGCCAGTGCAAGCTTCCTCTCAGTGCTTTTATCACCCTCTCAGCCAGCACAAAATATGATGGCTGGGTTTGTGACATAGATCTAATGGGGTAACGTATACAATCAATGTCAGGGCATCCTCTCACCTGGCTGCACTGAACTCTTGTTTGCTCTTATCGAAGTTGACATGACTTTTGCTGCTTATTTTGCCCTCTGTCTTGGTGATAGTAATGTGTACTTAACACAGAGCTAGTAATTGAGCTTGTGTGATTAAACCTGCAGCTTTGGGAAACTCATGGTAGATGGTATTTGTAAAAAGAAAAAGGAGGAAAGAAAATCAGTCAGTACAGATAGTACAGTGCGTTTGGGAAATAACTACGGGTTAGGGGGTGAAGGATTTATTTATTTTTTAATAAAGAAACTGATTTTCAGAATTCATTTAACCTCCAATCCCTTCAGATCAAATGGCAAATATTTAGCTTCTGCTGGATAGTGAAACATCATGGACAGACTTCAATAATAATAAATGTTCATGCTTTCTGAAATATTCTTGTAGGCATACGGCAACTAGTGCTTCACATCAACGGTGATTTAATATCTGTCTATATTTCACACAGGTATCTTTCTTTCCACGTGTGTGTGTGTGTGTGTGTGTGTGTGTGTGTGTGTGTGTCTGTGTCCGTCTGTCGCTTCCCTGGCTCATTCTCTGAGTCGCTGTACACACTGACTGCACCACCACACACACCTGTGATTAATGCACGTGTGCATGTTAAAGGCACGGGAGGGAGGATTTGTAATCATTTCCCTGCAGCACCTCCGGTGACCTGTCATGCTAATGTGACCATTAAGGGGAGTTATTTCAACCACATGGTAGCCCAGTGATCTACAGGCGTGTTATTGGAATGCAAATGTGAAAAAGTGAACAGAATAATTATATCTAAATGTTTTATCATAATCAGCCGGGGCAGTATCTTTCTTGCATCGGCTGAAATAGGTGGTCTTTGCATGCAGCACACACAATTACTGTTTAGTGTGAGAATTCATGGGGAGCATTCAAGGGCCACTCCCCTTGAACACAACTGAGCACTTGTACATTATAAAGGTTTTAAAATATGCAAATTAATAATGCTGTGTGTGTATGTGCGTGTGTGGCTGTGCGTGTGCGTGCGTCTCATTGCTCTGCTGATATTTTCAGCTTCAAGGAGATTAAATCACCTACATGGAGACATTCTGTGATAGGAATGACTGCTGTAAAAAAAAAAAAAAAACCATATGAGCCAAATGTATGCCATAATAAACAAAAGAAAGCAGAACAAGACAAGAGTCATCCTAAAACAAAACTACATTGAAATCTTTCAGCGGGCCATAAGTCAAATGCAGCAAAGTTAGCTTTTATAAAGTGCACAAAACCTTCATGCGTCAGAAGTGATATGATTTATGATGCCTTCACCATATTGGTCCAGTATAGTTCATGACAGCTGGCAAAGCCATTAATCATGTGATGTGTATCTTACACTTCCCATGGGGCTGATCTACTGTCATTGATCATCTTCTTTCTGTCAACAGCGTCGGGCCCGTGACACAGCCCAGAGAGATTACATTTTAAACAAAAGCCAAACCCAACTTAGTTTTATCGTTCAATATGAGGTTTTGTGGGTGGCCCCTTACTCTTAGTTATATGATGGTTCTCCACAACACCAAACCCAACTCTGTTGTACAAGCTTGTTTGTAGATCAGACTTTGGTGTGGGACACTATCGTATAATATATAATGTACAAGTAAGCCTTGCCGAGCCGTGAGGCCCATAGGGCAGGGAGCCTATCTCCGGACTCCTCCTGAGGCAGCTTGATGTACAAGTACACCCCCTGGACAAGTGGACATGACGCTAGTATGTCACAGGGATTGACCCCAATCCAACCTTTGATGCTGAGTGCCAAGCAGGGAGGCACACTTGCGTTCCATTTTTCACATGGTCGTTGTTACTGTATATATGACCCGGCCGGGGATCAAACCCCAACCTCCCAGTCCCAGGGCGGACGCTGGTGGTCACGCTATTGTATGATGGATTAGGCTCGGACCATACAGATTACTTACACAATGATCAAAGCACCTCTGGAAGCAGATTCACCTGTGGTTTCCGTACCTGGCTATGACTTTATTACATGAGCGCCATTGAGCGGTCAAACGCAAACAAGTGTAGTAGATTGTAGATAATCCCTGCCTGGATTAACCTGGAGGCTCACTGATGCAGTAAATATAAAGGGCATCAGTGTGGGCTTTCAGCTTAATTAAAGACAGAAGGGGATGTGATTGTCGGGAGATTGGATGGAGGTGACAACGCATTACATAGTCACGACTTTGTCCTCAGGTGATACAGATTGGATATGGTCACACCATTTATTATTATTATTCTTTCAATGTATTTTTTATTGAGGCTCTGAAATTTCACATCTGCAATACAATGCATATAGAACCACCCATTATTTTTTAAACACAACTTAGAAAAACAACAAATACCACATTATACGGACATTACATTACACAGAAAATAATAATACAAGACAAACGAGTACAACACAGTCTTGACATGATTGTACATTCCAGGTTACCAGTCTTTTTGTTTGTTTTTTCGCTACCGTTCAATAAGGTACATTGAAGCGTAGTCTAGAGGGGTCCACTGTATCTAAGACTGGTTTCCATACCTTCGTGAACCCTTCCATGTTGTCGCGGAGGAGATAAGTCAGTTTCTCCAGAGGAACCACAGTCATTAGCTCCTTGTACCAATTCATCTAGTGTAGGAGTGTCTCTATGAATCCAAAGCTTGAGTATAGTCTTTCTCGCTATGTACTGTATATAAGAGTATTCCAACTCATTTGGCGCTGTGTCTGGTCCTTGCACTGGATACCTTTAGATAATTATATATATCCAATCAAGGTGTCCAGCTCATTCCAAAACAATTGTATCTTTGTACATTTCCAAAGCATATGTGCATACTGTGGGCGCCACTGAGCTACGATAAGCAGGAGACACATCAAGTTTTGCCTACTCGGGCATTTATTGAAGAATTCTCAACGTAAAAACCTTTGCAAACATTTAGGCGTCCAGCGCGGCTGTTTGATTGAAGAGGAATATGGGCAGATACCTGTGGTCGATGACGTGTCCCAGGGCGGGTCGCTGTGTCTTCTGGGCTGCGCTCTGCGCTCTGCCTCCACTGACTCTCATTGGGGTGGCGCCCTGAAGGCCCACTGTCATGCGACATCCCACAATACGTACAAATGTCTGTGTCACATACAGTTATAGGAGAGCCTAGCTTGCTTCTCAGTAGAGACCTGTGTACCTGTATAATGGAGTGTGTGTAAAATGTTTTATTGTCTTTCTCTATCATTATTGCAACTCAAAATAGTAAGTGTATTCCTGTTGTAGACAGGTGCCGCCCCCCCAGCGCGTAGGATTACGTGCCATGGCCAATATCACTCTCCCCCGCCAGTTTTCTTGTGTTTGTATAGACGCCCGACAAAGCCACAACACGATGGATTCGAACCCACAACCTCCATGGTGGTGGGCAGGGACTTTACTGCACTGCACCACCAGCGCTGTTGTAGTTTTCATAGCAGCCACTGAATTAGTAGGAATTTTATAATATTGGCACTTGGCAGTTGTAATAGTTGTAATATTATAGTAATTGTCAGTAGTAAAAGTAGTGCTAATGTACGACTGGCAAAAAATGTAAATAAGCACTTTTATGCCCATGATGTCCAAATATACATGCCAGCCAATTCATTCAAGTCACTGCTTACTTGCATAATGTTGAATCCTGGATGGACACCAATTTTCTTCATCTCAATGAGAGCGGAAATGAATGCTCGGTCATGACCGCCCTGTCTCTCGCTTCAATTCACTCAGCCCTCCAAGCTCTGCTCCTCTGCTAGGAACCTTGACATTACCTTTCTACTCACTACAGCTCAGTAGTCCAAACTAGTTTCTTCCTACTGAGACACTTAGGTAAAGGCCTATTTCCCCTGAAAACAGCTTGAGACAGTAATTCATGCTTTTATTTCATCTATGCTAGACTAAATGTACCCTCTACTGTGTATACTGTATGCTGGTATCGACCAGTCATGACTACAGGGGCTGAAGATGATGGTTTAGAATGCAGCTGCACGTTTCCTCGCTGCTAAAAAAAAGTATGACCATATTATCTGGCCATGCTCCATTGGCTCCCTGTTTGTTTAGAATTGATTTTAAACGTGTATTATTTCGTGTTTTTTTTAATAGTAGTAGTAGTAGGCAGTAGTATAATAGTTACATTCACAGTATAGTATTGGCAGTAGTACAGCAATAGTTGTGTTAATAGTACAATATTGGCGGTAGTAATAACGGTATTGGTAGAATTATAAGTGGTGGTGCTTTTTTCTACATTTATTTACTCTCTTTAATCATTTGCGAATTGTACAAAGTTGATTATGATGCTTGTAATGGCTGCATGTATGCTTTTAACTGGATTATTACACTTTGTTTGCATTTTTTTAATGAAAACAGAATTAGAGTTAAATACGTGTACTGTATATGAGGAGTAGCAGTGTCAGTCACATTGTTTCAAAACGGTTCACTAACTTATCATTTAAGCATTCCTTGGATCAGTTTTCAATCATTTATTGTACTTGATAAATATACTACAAAAACGGTAGTAATGCTTTTGTTTGATGCGATTATTTTACACTGTACACACTGCAGCCAATCTACAGAATAACTTTTCAATAGCACAACGGTTACTCTGCTGCAATAGCATTTAATCACCCATTCCGAAGAATGGAGACCCATTTAAGAGCACAGTAAAACATGATGAATGACGGGCCAGATTCAGCACAACTGGTGTAGTCGGCAAGGCCGCTTTGATACTTGGGGGTGGAAATGGCCGATTAGTGGCATCTGAGGGGATGATTAATTGATGCAAACACATTCCCATTTAACGGCTGTTTGATCATTTATCAAAGTGCACTTCCACCTCCCTCTCTTCTATTTATTAAGTAGAGCTTCAATTAAAAGGCTCGAAGCTCTGACCTATCAATGAATGCCCTGTTCTGACCACCATGCCCAGCCAGCGGTCAACCAGCGGTCCTTGAGGGGGTTCCAGGTGGTCCCCAGCTAAATGATGGAGTTGGTAACCAAATGGACCCTTGTAGATATTTAACTCTTGAGAGCGTAAAATGAAACCAAATGGGTCCATTTGCTTTCGTTATTATTGTTAAACATCAGCATTACTTAAATTACAATCTACACAATTGGAGAATGTAGGAGAATTGTTATTTTGATCAACATTTGCCTGTTGTCTCTCCTAATGGTACCACATCAATACATCATGGAATTGTGGACAAAATGTTATCCAACGACAGCAAAATATTAAAAATGTTGGGTCTGAGGCTAAATCTCACCAAATGATGGTGGTCCGTGGCTCTTAATGCCGAATTAATAATGGGTCTTGATATGAAAAGGTTTGAAAACCACTGATGTACATGAATGTAAAAGAAAATCAACGCTGCTGTGTACCCTGGGTGTGCGTCACTGCTTATGTTGTTCAAAGTGCATGCAGAATGAAAGAAAGGGTATGCTAATGCCAGTTATACGAGGGCACATCTGCAAATAATCTTAAAGCATTTACTCCACATGCATGGTGCGGGGGAAGAGGAGAGTCATTGCTGTTCAGTGATGTTCCCCTGAGCTTTCTCCGAATGTGATGGTTTCTTTCTCCTCCAAATTCATGAAATGCTCAAGAGGAACTCAATTCCCCGTTTCGAGACAGTCATTTTCTACATTGGCGTTGGAAGCTGTAAATTGGAGTGGAGATTTCTCTAAGGACTTGTAGGTGAAAGAGTGCTCATGATGAAGCTGCTCGTGGTGGGTTGAAAATAGTCTCCCTTCCCTTGGTGGTGTCAACATTTCATCTTGCCGGTAATTTGGTATTGAAGAAAAGCCGTTTGAGGATTGTATGTGCTGCCAACATAATCAGTGCGTGACTAGTCATTTTGATTATTGGGTAGCCTAATTATAAGTTAAAAAGAAAGGGGACTGAGATGAAAATGGTGACAAATTACTACCTTTGCAATTTAATAATTCATAATTGCACAGGCACATTATAAGAATTATATGTCGCATCAGTTTAGAACTAGAGGGATGGAAGCGCTGCAGGGATCAGTTAGTGGCTCTTAGATGGGTGCTCTTTGGTGATACAGGTAAAACCATATAGAGTTATAGACAAAAGGTGTCCTTCCTCCAAGTTGTACTGCTTGTCAAGGTGTAAGTTGCAGACTTGAAAAGAAAACAAGGGAATCCAAGGCACTCCGTCTTTGGTGAAACATTAAATGGTTTATTTGATGAGCAAGGCAAATAAATAACAGGACCTACACGTTTTGACCAAGAGGTCTTTGTCAGGGTCTATCTCTTTATATGTATCTCTTTATATATATGTCAGTTGTTGTTGTTGTGGTTTGATCATTTTGATAAAACGGCTCCTTTTGATTCACTTTCTTGCAATTTCAGTCACCCCCTGCTGTTTTCTGTAAAATAACTTTGCCAAGCACCTAGCTTGGCGATCACCAATTGTGTTTGTGTAGCTTTAAAAAAAAGCTGCGTGCCACATTAAGGCGTCTTTTGAAACCCATTTCAGTAAAAAGGCCAAAGGATGCCTCCCATATCATTTTATGGCAGTCATCTCCCCTTTTATCGGTATGTTTACTCACAAGGAAATGCTCTCTACCTCTTCACTGACCATACATAATTCATTAAAGAGCCAGGGATAACAAGGACATGAAGAATAAATATATGTATTGCTACCAGTGATCTGGGAGAGAAGCCAAAGGTGTTGTCAGAAACAATCGTGGGGGAAGGGGTCTCTCTACCCCTTTCCCCTTTGCGTTTCGCCACTGACGGCCTCTTGTTCTTGGCTCTCGTGGTCAGTGTGGAAGCGTGCATTAAGACACACCGGTGGACTGACAAGGGCTGAAAGTGACCCTCAGTGCTCTGCCCTGCAGTGCCAAGCTGTGGAGCATCAGGCTAAGCCACTGTGACTGCTCCAGCTCCCTTAATTGTTCATTGAACCTGGCTGCTACATTGAGCTGCCTGCCGCACACAGGTCCCCAGAGAGTGCATTACGAGTGCTATGTCCAACTAATCGGCTCCTTTGTGCCCTATCCACCTGGCAGACTCTGTCCACACACATGGTGACAGGACAGTGCTGATGATACTGGGATAGTCACCTCCCGGTGTCACAGTGTATAGTGCTCATTCGTACAGTAATTCTCATTACATTGTGGAAAGTAGCCATTATGCGGTTCACGGTCAATTCATATTTTGTATTACATTGTCACGGTCGCTGACGGAAACGTTGTATCTTCCCCTGCTTCGAATGACCAGTAGGTTACCGAGGTTAAGAATGATATGAGGTTAGGGGACTTACATGGCCGGTTAAGAATGATATGAGGTTAGGGGACTTACATGGCCGGTTAAGAATGATATGAGGTTAGGGGACTTACGTGGCCGGTTAAGAATGATATGAGGTTAGGGGACTTGCGTGGCCGGTTAAGAATTATATGCGGTTAGGGGACTTACGTGGCCGGTTAAGAATGATATGAGGTTAGGGGACTTGGGTGGCCGGTTAAGAATGAGGTTAGGGTTAGAGTTAGTGTTAGATTTAGTCAGACAACACGACCAACCACGTCTCCGCTATTTCCTAATGGCAGCCAGTAGGCTCCAGCATACATTACATGCATTGATAAGATCGTCTTGATAGGTAGACATAGTGGAACTAAAACATGTCGCAATGTGAGGTTAGTTGTAGATCTGACATTTTCTGTTATGGTTGTTGTTTTTGTATAACATTTTTGAAAATGCTCACCTATAATGACTGAAAATACGGACAAGTTGAAAGTGGTTAAGTCTGTCTGTGGCTTTCATAAATATTTAAACGATGAAAAGTATTAACAAGAGTTAAATTTTAACTACAATGGATCAATTTTCATTACATTTTCTGAAAAGTTAATGGATTTGGACCTACAGGGTTAAAATGGGGTAGAATTTTTACATTAGTACACTTCAGAGGCAAATGTCAGTGGTGCTTTCTATTCAGACAAAGCACTGACACTTAAAAAAAAGAAAAGAAAAATCAATCACTTATCCCTCTCCATCCACTTTCACCCATACTCAAGGACTCTTGAGTAATTCAATTTATTAAGAATGCTGTTGGTCAGACTGTCCTTGTAAGACACAAGAGAGTTTTGTCTGCTGAAAGCAAGACTGTTAATTAACGTGTTCGATGCAAAATTATGCAACTCTCAGTAATCAGATAAATTGCAACAAATGTTAGGGTTGTGTTTTCGGGATCAGGGAATGGCTGAGAGAGTAACCAATTAGACCAAACAGCAATTAGTCCCTTTGAATACAGCCCCAATTATGAAAGTCTGTTAATAATTAACATGTAATACAACGAATAGAAAATAAATGGGCAAGGTCAAGAGTGTGTCTCCTGGTAAGACATCTTGGTAACTAGGGATGTTAATAGTTAATCGATTAATCGCCGTTAATTGTTTTTGCTCCATCTACGAACATATTCGGACCTCCCCCCCACACACACACGCTAGGGTACGGCACGTGCCAACTACATACATGTTCGTACCCCCCCCCCCCCATCCAGGCTCCATTTATCTCATTAATAGTTAGGATTTTCAAAGCCCTGTATCTCTAAAGCGTGAATTCCGTTTGTGTCCGAGCATAGCCATGGTAATGCCCCGCCTGCCTGTGATTGGTCTACTGACACTGCCCGTCTTGACTGTCCTCCAAGACGCGTAGAAGAACGTACAAGTTGGCATTCTCTTGTATCATACTACTTCCCACCACGGAGTAACCTCGCATCAGACTATCCAGGATTCCAGGCATCCAGCATATCCACCTCGGACGGAGCTCGGAGGACAGTAGGCCAATCACAGGCAGGCGGGGCGTTACCATGCCTATGCTCGGACACAAATACTCAATGCTTTATAACAATCATAACACATTATATAGCATCATAATACTTGTGCTGGACACTCACAGACATGGTTTTGACAAGGATCATGTGTATTATATTTAATTCTCATAGAAATAGAGGAATGGAAGCGCTGCAGGGATCTGTTAGTGGCTATTAGATGGGTGCTCTTTGGTGATGCAGGTAAAACCATGTAGACAAAAGGTATCCTTCCTCCAAGTAGTACTGCTTGTCAAAATGTGAATTGCAGACTTGAAAAGAAAAGAATCCAAGGTACTCCGTCTTTGGTGAAAAATTAAATAGTTTATTTGATGATGAGCAAGGCAAATAAACAACAGGATATAAATGCACCATTTACGCGATTCGACCATAAGGTCTTCGTCAGGGTCTATCTCTCATAGTTGCAATACAAAACAATTGTCTAACATCATTTCTTGTGATCAATAGGTGATTTAGGTAAGTAATGGCATTCCTGAAGGTGTAGGCAGCAGTGTTGTGTGTTGTTCTTGACATTTATTTACTGAGGTGTGTACCATTAAGCTTAATGGTACACCTCGGCTGTGGCCGCCCCCAGGGCACGGCGGCATGCCATCACTAAAAATAGCGGATTTACAAGCTCACGAATTGGCACATCACAATGTGTTATTCCCCACAGAGTGGGGAGGCTAGCGTTCAAGTGGTTAGAAGAAGAGCTTTGTCTATCCCAAAGCTGTGATAGACATGCTGTTATTGGGAACAGTCAAAAGAGCTTTGTATAGAAAATTAATTGTAACTATATTTAATTTCCCCATGGACAACGTACTTGTTTTTAATCTAGTCCAACTGAATTGTTTGTAATTAAAAATATAAAACAACATTCATCTGAATAAATATACTGTAAATTATTATTATTATTATTATTATATTATTATGTATTTCTTCAGATGAATGATTCTTTCTGGATCATTGAAATAAATGAATAATTTGAAAGCAAGCTTTCATTTATATTTCTGACTTTGTATCTACCTATAAACAGAGAGAGAGAGAGGGGGGGGGAGGAGAGAGAGAGAGAGAGAGAGAGACCTTCACTTCAGCTAAGAAGGAAAGCTCTTCTCCAAAGTATCACTACAGAAAAAGACCCAGAGCCTCTCCAACACACCAGTAATGGAGCCATTTCAGTTCAAGTCGCTCAGCCCGGCTCTCACTGTATGGATTTCCGTGACGTTATGTCATGTCCTTGACAGGAGTGTCAGGTCGGTTCAGAAGAGGGCTTCGGATGATTTGAGTTCCTTTCAGTTCACGAAGAAACGAGACAGACTGAGTCTAGAGATAAAGACCTAACAAAACAAACATTTCAGTAGCAAAGAATATATATCTAGCATCTTCATGAAAAATATTTTTTATGATGTCTGTTTAAGCCATCTAGCCTTATACATCCCTAGTGTCATTTCAGCAAATTACTGCCTCTTCAAAGTAGACACAAAGAAAATAATATAATTCTGGGGATAAAAAAGAAAGCAGGAATACATCCTTTTGGTTATTGTGAGTTAATAATACTTACCCTCCGGATCAACTGCTTTGTCTGACTTGTTCCTAACCTTTGAGCAACAGATGGGTGAAATCACTGAGGTAAATATGACCTTAACTGTGGCTTCATTATGGACTGTGTGGAACATCTGTGCCTTTGTGTTTAGTCCCAAATAAGTGGGCTATTTGGGTCATGCACGCCACAGTACATTGAGCTGTTCCACGGTGCCATGCCATGTGGGTATCAGTATAATGGCAGGGAAATTAAAGTATTTTCACACATGAGATCCTTTTGAAGCCTGATTCACACTTGGTTGTGCATCATTCGTGTCTCGCACTGAAAATAGCCGATCAACAAGCTCACAGCGCACCGCACTGCTGGGCTTGTAGATCGGCTCTTTTACAGTGTGAGACAACCGTGTGCAACTATTATTCAGGCTTTATAGGATTAAGATAATTGATGCTTAAGTTGTGACAGTGTGAACTGTGAACACGAGCTTACATTTCTTTACACATGCCTATCAGTGGTGTACACTTGTTAGGTACATAGGCGGGTATGGATCCGACAACAAACTATAAACGTTAAAGTTCTTCATTAACAAAACAACAAACGAATCACAATGAGCTCTCTCACCGTAGCTCTGCTCAAGGATAAAGCAATCAAAATGGGTTGAGCTTCCAGGACTTTAAATAGGTTGTCAGGAAGCACACCTGAAACCACTGGTTGGGCCCAATTTGGGCCAAACCAACTCCTGAGACCGATTCAGAAACGGGTCTCATGTTCGCAGGCAACGTATTTCCTGTAGGCGGAGAGGACATATCTGCGGTTTAAACCCGCACCTCTTCTACTACAGTGAATGGAAGAGTGACTGATGTTAGTCGAATGTCAAAATATCTACCGCGGCGGCTGAGACCAGAGCCATAGAGTAATGGTTGAGACAAAGCAGTGAAAGGTCCTGAAAGATACATAACGTCAGTCTTACCCAATACCCAATCTTTCTGTTTTAGGAACACAAGGCTGCTGTACGTTATACCTCATACTAAGCATTTAAAGTAGACAAGGTTTTTGTGTCACAGACGGACACTGGACTTTGACAAGACTTTAAAAAGGCAACATCTCATCTACAAACCCAAATGAATTGAAATGCACCTGATGTTGTATTTTGTGTTGATCTTGCTCCTTCGGCTCTGGGGCGTGTGTATCTCAAGAGTAGGACACATGGAGGCAAGCTTTTATGGAAGCATAGCGGAAGCTTGTGATGAGAGAAAGTAGACCTTTTAAAGCATTTACCATTACTTATAAGAGTGTGCACACTAGCTGTGCGGTCACAGAGAGACAGAAAGATTTCTGTATAGTGTTAGAAAAAGTAAAGAGAGAGCTCTCCAGGACAGACGTCACCTCTGGCCTTTGCTTCAAGGGGCGCCCCGACCAACAGACTGATATGGAGAGAATAATAGATTCGCAATATAATGGGTCGTATCTGCTTTTATCCATGTTCATTTGCTGTTCATATTCATATCACGTGGTCCCATGAGTTTATGTACAGCCTTTTTATTGGACTTTAGATCATTTGAACCCCAGTACCGACGCATCACTTGCCAAGCTTCCGCATGCGTCCAAGGAACGTAATGGTGCGTCACGGAAGGGGACGTTTGGTAGACAAATCATTGTAAACAATGCGTTTGTTTTCTCATGTATGTATATATATATACCTGCGTGTGCGTGCATGCGTGCGTATATATATATATATATATATATATATATATGTTTGACACTTGCCCAACTGCGTGCCTTGCCATCCTTGTTGTAAATATCTGGTCGTAGGTACAAAAAGGTCAAATATATACCGTATATATATATATATATATATAATATATACCCTCACCCGAGACAGGGGCGTGCTACAGCATACCCTTCAAATGGTTGAATTGTGCAATAATAATGACAAGCCACCATCCAGACAGTTCTTTCCTCTTTCTTTCTCTTGTTCCCTCTCTCCTTGTTTCTGCTCCGAGTAGTCCTATCTGTATTTCTCTGTCTCATTCTCTACCATAAGACGTCCTGCCATCTTGGTTGTAAACTGTAATTGAACTGGTTGCAGCTTTTTTCACTTCTCTCTCCATGGTCACCACAGTTCGGTTGTCAGCCTGGCCAAATGAGTCCTGAAAAATGCAGTTTTTTCTTTTTCAAATAGCGGTATATAAACACCATTAATTAAGACTTGTTGCAGTGGCATAATATACAAATCAGCAGCACGTGGTAGTAGTGATGGGAGATTAATCAGTCGGTATCGGACGATTTTAGTTGTTTTTAGATGAATCGGCATCGGTTCGATGAATCAATCAGACCGATTAATCGGTCTGTCTTTACAGATGAACAAGCCCAAAGTAACAGGTTGAACAGATCTACAAGCTCACAATATCACATATAAAGGTATTTAAGTTAAATCTGACTTGCCTAAGCCTGCAGTGCAGACACCCTGTTACATGTCTTTTTCAGAATGGACAAAATTATTATAATATTTCAATACAGAATGAGATCATATCGACATCGGGAATATTGGTTATCGGCCATAACAGCAATTAATTATATCGGATATCGATATCGGCCAAAATGTCAAAAAGTAGTAGGCTGCATAACCTGATGACTGGACATGTTTACCTCAATCTCAATCTCAATCTGACTGAGTCTGTTAACAGCCAGTTGTTGTTCCCACACTAGCCCTCTTCTTACATGTTATGTGCACAAGAGAGAGAGAGGGAGAGAGAGAGCACTTTAGGATTCCTAAGCGCTGTGCAGACTGTTATGGGTAACGGTGTCAGAACATTAAGTAGGAGGTTCAGGGAAAATAGTTCTCACAGGAGATCAAAAGCGTTTAGTGCTCTTCTTGTGACTGCGAATCGGGTTTGATCTAGCAGGCACTGCCCGTCATCACCTGTGGAGGGCAGCAGAGCACAAACTGTCGTGGTCATCACTCATCAGTCAGCAACAGAACATGTCCATAAGCATAGAATAGAATTAATACCTCCCTTCACTATTAGCCAGAGTTTCCAGAAGGTCATGTAATTAAAATATAATTATGTGGTTAGAGTAATGCTTTTTAGTTGACTGTGTCTGTGATGCCTCTAGTGCTGCATGTCATGTTTTTTGTCTGACGCTGTGTTGAATGTGTGATGCAGTATTATGATTGCATAATGGGTGAAAATGGCAAAAAGAGAATAGAACAGAACACTGGATTATACACTTGTTTGTATCAATGGATGTAAAACTATAATCTGAGAAGAATATTGTAAATGTTGAAAGAATATTGGATATTTTACACATGCATGCATTGTATAACAAGCGGAATGATCGATCGACATGTTGCATTATTAACTTGACAGTCTCAACAATACCTCTTGGGCCTTGACAATCTATAAAGTATAGTTGTATGGTGCCCGGATGATTTGTTGGATTCACCAACACCACAGGATTGTTTTTCTTAGGTAGATATCAGACAAGAAAATATCGTGCGTGCGCACACACACACACACACACACACACACACACACACACACACACACACACACACACACACACGTGTCGATTACAATTAATGAATGCATTTAATTTATTCATTAAAGGATGTTCTGTATAGCCTCAGGGCTGAGTGATATGGCATGCTGATCAATCCATGCGAGATAAAGTGGAACCAAACAAGTCAAACGTGGACCCACAACGAGCATGGCTGTGGAGACACTGGAGTTTATGCAAGTGCAAAGGGGGGAAAAAGCTAGTGTATGTTTTATTTCCCAGAAGACAGTTTGTGAAAGAAATTGGTTTATACTTATGAGCCATTGATCCACAGAGAACTTTACAGTTTATCATTCGGCAGGTCTCTCAGACAGAGCACACTGTAGATAGATGGGAGAGAGACCCAGGGACAGATAGATCCAGATAAGATGGCTTCACTGTTAATGCAATCTTTGACAACATAGTCTAAAGAGGTGATATGGAGTCTGGACAGCTGCTTGTGTAATGCTGAATGCTGTAATGCTGAATACATTGTACATACATTGTACACCGGGCGCAAAGAGCAAGGTCAAAGCTGTATGGTGGTGGGTGTCTGGACTGGAGGAGACAAAGCAATAGTGATTCTTTTTGTTGCAAGGCATTCATGAATCACATCAATTGTTAGAAATGGCTAGCAGGAAACAATGAATGTCGGCTTTGAATTTCAAATAAGTATCCACCTATCCTACATTAACAATGTAATATTGTAGGTGGAACAAAGCAGTGCCAGGAATTTACAGTGTAGATATTAGGACAAGACAACATACGTATTAGACCCAGGTGAAAAACACCCAAAATGTATCTTAATCGGAAGAATGCTTGTCTATTATCTACTGTAATTGATTAAAAATGATCTAAAAGATAGTCGGAATCATTGTATGTAGGGATGGAGCTCGATAACAGATACCCGAAAAAATCCGATAAGAAGCTTATTGAGTACCCGTTATCAATAAGCTTTGGGCTTATCAAGCTTGTTATTGAGCATAGCGGTATAGTGGCCCGGTCATGTTTAAACCATCAAGACAAGAGGCGATCAAGAAATAAATGTAAACCAGTGCTGTCCAGTGCTGTCCGCTCCACAATTACGCTTGGCGGTAGTTGCGGTCCATATATTAACCAGTTAACAGTTTCTTTAATATTACTTTATTGGTTAAAAGGTCAATTGCCTTCTGTCTGTTAAGAAAGGTACTGTATTTGAAGGCCCTAGTAAAAGATACTGGTTCTGTTCATAATTTATTTTCTCCACAAAATAATAGAAAATGCTCGATAGTGGGCTCGATAAGAACCCGGCTCGATAAGCCTGATCGATAAGGTGTGTAGTGAGTGTAGTGATCAATGATCATTATCAATGATGTATTATAGGAACACATACCCAAAGAGAACGTCTGGAATCTGGAATTCCTGATGTTCAATTATTATTAATAATGTATTATTACGGTTTCGTTTTTCAACACACCTGCACTGTAAATATTAAGCATGCCAATCCATGCCTAGTGGCTCAGCCAGGTGTTTGATTCCGACCCTATCCAATCTCCTGTCTCACTTTATCTCTCTCTGCCTTTGGTTTCCTGTCTCGCTACACTGATGTATCTCAAATAAAGCATACAATGCTCAAAATAAATCTTGAAAAATAAATAACCCCCAAAAAGAGAAAGGGGGGGGAAGAGAGAAATTAGAGTGAAAAATATATTGTCTACTATCAACCTTATTCATGACTAGAAACAAAGCTTGGTTCCTTGGCAGATGCAGTACAGAGAAGCATCCCACTGTGTTTCATTTAGAAAGAAAGAAAAAGAAAGACATTCCTTGTAGAAAGGCTAAATAATAAATATTATTATTTGAACTGGGTCTCTAGCTCTTAATATAAGTGGACAAATCCAATAATAACCATTTCAATTGCACTGTTTCTTCCTATTTTCAAGTTTGATTATTGCTTAATAGTAGTGACATTTATTAATTGACACTTTGGCAGCATCTGGCCACAATTTTGAGGATGAGGATATGGGCCCACCTGGCTCCTACTAACATTGACCATCTTTTAATTATTTATGATTATATACTCCAAATCATGTGTCTCGACGGTTTATTCCTGAGCCTGTCTCTGCAGACTGTGCAGAGCAAATAACTCATCTTTATTTAACCATATTATTTCTACTGGTGTAGTTCCATGGACTACATGTTTATGTTGTTGTCGTCCCCCTGAATAAGGGTGAGAGTTATCCAAATTGTCTTGTTTGGATAAAAGTCGCTGCTTGTAAACTTTAGGAAACTCTGTTCTGAGTCGCCATCAATCCGAGCTCCAGCCTTTAGTTGTGAAGGAAATGCTTTGGATGAGAACAAACATTACAGTGCTGCAAACTTGGTGTACCTCTCCAAGGCACTCGACACCTCGCTTTGCTTTACATAATAATTTAAATCGTTTTAGTCCAAGTGCTCATGTACTGTAGCCATGGAAACCCAAACATTTGACTCTTGCCTCCTGGTGGGTACTATGTATATTATTCATATACTAGAACAATCTTCAAGGTACTGGCATTCCACTGAATTCTACTGTTCTGAAACGTCTTATAAATAACGAAATACATATTTGTATGTTCTGTTAGTGTGAAGTTGCCCAATTTCCATAAAATCTTACATGTATATATTATGTGGTTGATAGTGTGATACAATACGCCATTGCATTGCAGATTCTGCTCTGCTATAGCTGTGAAGAACTTGCAACGCTCCTTTGATGTTCTCCAAGCTGCACTTAATGACTTTAAACTTTCAATGCACATTATAGAAATAAAAATAACTACTGTATGTTGTGAGCTACAGTAGCTAAAGCTTTCACATTTGCACTGTACAATATCCATGATTGAGAGTTACAGAATATGCATCATATGTATATTTATGAAATATCAATCTTGTCATCATTAGCACTAAAATACTGTGACTTACTTACTTACTTACTCCTCTTCGTCCCCAATGGGACATAAGGCTTCAATGAGCAATCTCCATTTCATTCGGTCCCTGGCAGCATGTTGCGCCTCTCCCCAGGACAGATTCATCTGTTCCAGCTCCTGTGTCACAGTTCTGCGCCAGGTGGTCTTTGGCCTCCCAGGTTTTCTTTTGCCTGGTGGTGTCCATCTTAAGGCCACCTTTGTGATGCAGTCCTGCTCCATCCTCAATACATGGCCTAGCCATCTCAGTCGTCTGTGTGTAATGTCCTTTGTAATGTTCCGGCTCCCTGTTTGTTTGTACAGTTCATTGTTGGATATTTTATTTGGCCAAAAGATCTGACATATACGTCTTAGGCATCTGTTGTGGAACACTTCGATTTTCCTTGTGTCTGTCTTGACCACTCTCCAGCTCTCAGATCCATACAGCAGAACAGATTTGACATTGCTGTTGTATATGAGCATCTTCGTTTTGAGGCTATACTTTTTGGATTTCCAGATGGATCGGAGTTGGGAGAAGGCACCCTGAGCCTTTCCCAGCCTTGCTCTGATGTCTTTTGATGCCCCACTGTCCTTACTGATAAGGCTGCCCAGATAGGTGAAATCGTCCACAAACTCGAGTGGTTTTTCATCGACAAGAATGGGTTGTGTGGGGGTGGAGTTCACACACAACACTTGTGTTTTTGAGGTGTTAATACAGAGTCCGACCTGTCTGGCGAAGGTGCTAAGCCTGTCAGTTTTAGCCTGCATGTTGTTGTGGTTTGTGGATAGGAGAGCAAGATCATCAGCGAAGTCAAGGTCTTCCAACTGGGAGAATAGGGTCCACTGGATGCCTCTCGGTCTGTCAGCTGTGGTGTTGGTGGTGATCCAGTCAATGGCGACAAGGAAGAGGATAGGGGAGATGATGCACCCCTGTCTCACTCCGGACTGCACGGGAAACGCCTCAGAGAGATTATTCCCCATGATGATACTACACTCAAAATGTTCATAGAATGTTTTTATGATGGATACGAGCTTTGGTGGTATCCCATAGTAGTGCAGTATCTTCCAGAGGGTGTTCCGGTGGACACTATCGAAAGCCTTCCTGAAGTCCACGAAATTGATGTAGAGGGGTGTATTCCATTCTAGGCACTGCTCTATTATGTTCCGCAGTGCAAAGATCTGGTCTGTGCATCCTCTTCCCTTCCTGAAGCCTGCTTGCTCCTGTCTAAGCCTGGTGTCAATGGCTGTCTCCATCCTGTTGAGAAGGACTCTGCAGAACACTTTGCTTGGAATAGATAGCAGTGTGATTCCACGCCAGTTGTCGCAGTTCTTGAGGTTGCCTTTCTTTGGGATTTTGACAATAAGACCTTTGGACCAGTCTTCGGGGATGGTGTCACTATTCCAAATGTTTTGGAAGAGGTCAGTCAGAGGTTTGCTAAAATACTGTAGCAAACTTTATCTGCTACAGTAGATTGGTCCTCTGGACCGCATCAGTCTTGGTCTAATGGCTGGCTTCATCTGTCCTTAAAGCTTGTACCAAGCACGGAAGATTTGCTATTTGTTTTCATGCTCCGAGTGCTTGGAAGTCTTTTGCAGAACACCCTAACATTAGTTTATATGTATCTTGTATCTTGTGTCCTTTATTATCGGTACATATGTATACTTGTTTTGAATTGATCGATCTGTTTGTATATTGTGTCATTCCCTCTTGCAAGCTCAGTAAGGGTCTATTGACCAAAACATTAATATTCCAGTGCAGACAAAAGCGTACAGTATAAACAATTTACACACGTCCAATATCTTTCAGACAACCCCCCTCCGTGAAACATATACATAAAAAAAATGAAATCAGATATTGCTGCCAGATATTGCGTTAAATTGGGGCTGGTGGAGATCTTGTGCTGTTATTGTTTCTTGCGCTGGTAAATGCACCTAGCTGCAAGTTGTTGATATTTTGGAGAGCAATACCCATAATAAATGCATTCTGGTCTCCACGGTCCACGCCGTCAGAATGAAATGGCAGGACCCTCAAGGGAAACATTTGCTATGCTATTAATACTGAGAGAAAATATATATGCAGCAAACAGCTAGAGGTCCGTTAGATGTGTGTCAGTGTGCACGTTTTTGACTAATATGGAAGATTGCTTTAGCGCCTTCACTTCTGATGAATTAACTGTGATCTGATTACTTTCTTCATAGTACAATCCAGAGTGTTCATTTAACCAATTTTGGGCTGGGAACCCCTTTTGGTGTTAGCATTATGTTATGCTAGAATAAAATTATAGAAACATAGCTTTTTCAGAAAACTGTCAGGATGTAGAAGACATTTTTTGAATCTGAACTCAGGTCAGAATGGGTTAAGCCCGACGTGTGTAAGAATGGACCCTTTGCGGGCCCGACTCTGAGAATATGGCAGAGTTTGTGACGGCTGCTCTCAAGACTTCAACTGTCTTGCGTTCCCAGTATGTCATTACATGTCCTCAAGTGTCAAACGAGCAATTCACTGGAATGGAGGTAATTACGCAGAAATTATAACCTGTCTGCGTTGAAAGTACAAGACGACGCGAGCAGAGATCTGATTGAATGAGGTGCTCATCATCACTCACTCATCATGCGTCCTTCTCTCCCTGACACACGCGACACACTTATCCACTGGTGTCGTCGTCGGTTCCTCCAGCCTTCTCTCCTTAAAAAAAGGAGAAAAGGCTGACATTTCCATAATCTTCCAGGAATGGTGCGTTATTTAACTCCCCAGCACAGCTCAGTATACTCAAAAGGATTCTTATCTCAGCATGTGATAAAGGGCAGTGGATTCATCTCTCTGTCTGTCCCATGGAAATCCTACTTATACCTACTTACTGTGTGTGTGTGTGTGTGTGTGTGTGTGTGTGTGTGTGTGTGTGTGTGTGTGTGTGTGTGTGTGTGTGCGCAAGCTATTTCACTGGGTTGTACTTATTGCAGATGCATAGACTTTTTGGGGGGACCAAACCTAATATTTTATTCTCAATGGAGTCTCAGTGTAACATCATACTGTATATAAAAAAACCACTTTCATTCAGAGTGACAGCACTACTACGGCAATTCCCAATGTGTAAGAACATTTCCAAAGCCACCATAATTTATTTCTGGCAAACCCTTGAATATTTGATATATTTCTGTATTGGGTCACAAGGGGTTATATTATTTTCATAATGAGCACAAAAGCCACCCGTCCACTTGGGATTTGACCAGGATAGGAGCTCGTTATCATGAAGAAAAATGCTTTTCTATACATTGTGCGTGTGACTAATTGAGGTAGAGGATACATTTACCGTCCCTGACTTGAACTGCGACCCTGGCATATTCAGAAAGAACAGTCTCTGAACCCAACTCCACAGCCCCTTTCACTGGGGTTGAGCAGTGTTTTAAAAAGCCTCATAATGACTGGTTGGGGTTTAAAAGCTAAGGGACCGGGGTGCCACTGAACCCCCAACCCTGACTGATATAACAGAGTTAAATTATTCATTTGAAGTAATAGTCTTGCTGATGAAATATTCATTATCCTGTAATGAGGGATGTATTGATTTAAATAGCAGCACTTTGTTGGAGGCTTCAGTTAGGAATGAAAGACCAGGAAGAATGAAAGGCTTGCATGGATCATTTTTTTTGTAATGTTATTTATTGTTGTTATTATTACTATTAATGTAGTTTTTTCCTGTTATTACAACTTGGTAGTTGTGCTGTTTAGGCATACTGTAAGGTATCCTTGGAGGAGTATCACTGCCATTGAGAAGAAAGCTGGCAAAAATGGTTACTATTTATTGCATCACTACATATTGAATATATTATATATGCCTGGAGGAAAAATCATGTTGACTCTCCTCTTAACCGCCTGTGACATTTAAGAACGCATTATTATAATAACTAGTCCTTACCTGTTCTGAATATATATGAACAGCAAATGATGTTCAGTGTGGTGTCGAAACAGCGTCCGAGTTGTTTTCCCCGTGTGGGTGTGTTACGCGGAAAAGTGTGTCCCAGTATTAATCTGTGTCCGTCCCAACATGCATTTCACTGGTGACCCGGAACTTCCGGAAGCCGACCCAACATGCATTTCACTGGTGACCCGGAATAGGACAGACACACAGCGATCAGTGAATTTAGTAATGATAACAAGAACAAGTTTCTCTCATCATAACACATCATTGCAACTTGTTGCACCTGTTTATTTGATTGATGATTGATTGATTGTATGAATACTTTACCAGTTTGAAAACAGTATGGCTGGCAGTACAGTAAAAAATGCTAGTAGTGCCCATTGTGGTATCCACCTTAAGACTGAAACCTCACATAAATGACATACACTCACTTTGTGTTCATTAGATTAAAGTGTGTGTCTTCTATGACTGCAGTGGCTTAGAGGAGAGCATTCTTATCCAATTAAACGGATTCAGTCCATGCAATATCAACAGGGTGTTGCAGCAAGCTGTCTCAAAATACAGTACCAAAGCACCATGTGCTCACAATAAATGCAATAATAAAAGCATCAGTCAAATAAGCAGCGACACAATCTTTGCATAATACTTTGGAGTGTGCTCAAGTGATTTTTGAATATCATAAGATTATTGCCTTTTAGTGTGTGCCAGGAAAAAAACAGCCATTTCACTGACTTATGCATTGCAGAGTGAACGTAAATATCCTTTTGTTTGTAATCAATCAATTATTTTTCCTGTAGACATTTAGAAAGCATATTAAGAAAGAGGGGCCGCTTCGGCCATAAGGATTATGAGTGATGATTCACTTAAAAAGGAATGTAAAAGCAGAAGCCGTGGAAAATGATTGCAGCTAATGTGATGTTTTGTCTTCTGATGTATAATCTGTATCGGTGTTTTTGATGAGGCAATAATATCTGTTGGCACAGACTCACATTCTGAATATGAGTGTGGCTTGCAGAGATGAGTCACTTCAGGCAATCGATGGGATGTAGGGGGTGATTCTGAAATGAATCAGAAATGGTAATTGGTGAAATTGCTACAGTAATTGGTTCTTCTTCCACAAACGTAATGATGGGAAATAATGATGCAATAAGAAACAAACATAGTACATAAGCTAAATGTAAGTGGTGATTTTCGCAGTGAAACTATCAATGAATTACGTAAACACTCCATTTAATAAAATAATATTAAACAAATTGCTGAAGTTTTAGTCAATAATACATTGTATTATTATTATTATTATTATTAATTATTATTACTAGTACCTGGTGTCGCACTGAAACAACAGGTCTGGGAATATATGGACTTTTATTTTTATTTTTCTGCTAGCCCAGCCCAGGGAATGCCAGCCCAGGTAGGGCCCAGGTAGGGCCCAGGTAGGTCCGGGCCTTCATTTTCAGGCCTTTTGAGAACTCTAGTAGTGCAGCTACTGTCACAATTAATGATGCGTATAGCTTGCGGAGTTAGTTCAGTCAGATATACTCAAGGGCGCATACATAATAGGCTACTCAAGGTGCTGCATTACTATGTGGGTGTATGCAGTGTGTGCAAGACCCACATGTCATTCGCTGATATGGCAGACAGCTGACCAATCGGGCTGGCTACTTAAACTGCATGCTCTTCCTGCCTTCCTAGCAGAGCCGAACGCCATGATAAATATTATATGCACACTTGTATTCTCATTCTATAATACATATTGTTCAAATCTATTCGTGAGTTATCTGACTGAATTATTATTAAAACTACTAACTTTAAAAACTTTATTAAACAAGTATTACACAGTCATACAGTATTTGTCGGGTGAAACAAGCGCTGTCTCTGTTGTATTCAACGTTGTGCAACCCCCCCCATAATTATTATTATTTTAGTAACGTGTATGTTTCTGTGTCACAACCTCGTGGGCGTTGTTTGCATTTGTTTCCGGTTCGGTTCAATGACTGTTTTGTTGTGTCTTTCCTGCTGTCCATGCAGTTCGCTCCTACTGTAACATCAGCAGCTGTTGTGGCTTGGAGCTGCGGTCATACAGTGGCCGCGGTGCAGGCGGCGTTGCCAGAGCAGCGTTCTGCGGTGCGGAGCAGGGCTTGTGAAACAAACGCTGTCTCCGTTGTGTTGTGCACCTTTTCCTGCTCTCCAGTTTGCTCATAACATCAGGCGGTGTTGTCAGACGCTCCGCTGCGGTGTGTGCATGTGGGTGTTGGGTGAAATCAGCCCTTCCACGGTGCGTGGGTCATAGCTTAGGAGGCAGGCAATCATGCTACGTGATTGGCTGGCGGAGTTTCAGTGTATGGGGTCAGACTCCCATTGGCTTAGGGCGGCCATTGATGACTAGGTCGCTACTTTGATGACTAGGTCGTCTTACATTTCATGAGCTGTCATTAGTCAGGTTTCACCTGACAAAAGTTCCTACTTGTAATATGCAGTCATAAGATGTAATAGTTTAAAGTACACCCCTCAATCCTGCTGTAGCAAGGCGTACTGTCAGACTTACAGAGCCCTGTTTCCCAGCGACGGAAAACAATACTGACCCTGATTAGATATTAAAATATTAACTTCAGGGCACAATATTATTGTTGTTATTGAGAAAATTAAATTTTGCCAACATTGTCGTACATTTCTTCATAGTTTTAAAGCATGATCCATACACCTATTTGGTGTGACGGATAAGATACTCTAGCAATGGATGGCTGCAAAGAATTGATTTAAACTTTATAAATTGCCATTGTTGCACAAGGGCCAAATCGTGTTGTGACCATGGGAACACAAGTTCTGAAGGGTCTTCCTCAGAACGTTAAGAAAAGAATATGGGAAACATGATGGGGTAGGAGAGACCAGACCACCATTGTCATTTTTGACAACAAGCTGGAGGTGATACAAATATACACACGCACGGCACGCACTCGCACACACACACACACACACACGCACACGCACACACACACACACACACACACACACACACACACACACACACACACAGATGATCCCTCATCTGCAAGCTTGTCACACTTGTAAAGAGAGATATACTGTAGGTTTATACTTTAGGCTTATACAACATGATTTTGATGCTGCAGTGAAAAGCCATCAACAACCAGTTGTTGTACAGTATACAGGATGTCTTATGGTGGTGAGCTGCCATGTGCCATCAACAACCAGTTGTTGTACAGTATACAGGATGTCTTATGGTGGTGAGCTGCCATGTGCCATCAACAACCAGTTGTTCCAGACAGAGTACAGTATACGTATAGGTCCAGGAACCTTGGGCAAACAGAAAGGACAGCAAAACTATACTTTCTTTACCTTTTATGAGTACGGTTGAGGTTGATTCTTGAGGCAAGAAAACAACCAGGTGCTCAACAGAGACGTGCAGGTAGATTAAATATATAAAAAGAGTACAAAGGTGCTCCTGGATCAATTGGGATGAGGCATCAATTGAAAATATTTAAAAGGAGAGAAGAATCTTTATGAAACCAACATGTTTTGACCTGAATGAAGACCGATATGGGTCAAAACATGTCGGTTTAATAAAGATTCCTCTTTTAAATATTTTGTGTGCCCGGATCTCAGCCTTTTTCTCAATTGATTCTTACATTGTTGTGCCCCTGAACAGAACATGCCGTGTATTGTCTGACTTGAATGAGCCTTTGGGTGTCCATTATTGCTCTGGGCTCCAAGTAGAGCAGAGTACACTGAGCTCTCTTTTCTTTTCAAAAAATCTTTTTATTCAGGTTTTTTTTTGTAACAAGCCCAGGGGCAAGTATTAAACAGACATATAAAATATAAAAATAAAACTCAATCCCCTATCCCACCCTCCCCCAACCCACAGTCCCAAGGATAGTCGGAAATACAGTCTGGATGAAAATAAAAAGATTATATATAATCTATATACACAAAATACATGCATACATAATTACAAATATAATTTAAAATTAAAGTTGATTTTCATAGCAGAGCAGATTTTGTTTCTGCTGTCGCCTCACAGCTAGAAGGTCCTGGGTTCGATTCCCGCTCGGGGCGCTGTGGGCGCTGGCGGCGTGTTTCCTCCTCCGTGTCATCAGTGCCCATACCCGAAGGCAGGGTTGGCTAAAGGGCCTTTCTGTGTGGAGTTTGCATGTTCTCCCCATGTCCCCTAGGGTAGGTACCCTCACAAAAAACATGCAGTAATCCTGATCACTAAACTGCCTCTCCCTGGCCAGCCGGGGCGCCTGATGGAGGGCAAAGGAACTGGTTGGAATAACGAGTTCCTTCCACGCGCTATGTCCAACCAGGGAAACTCCCCCTGTCAGGTGTAAAGGAGCAACTTGGACACTCAGGCATGAAGGAAGCATGAGTTTAAGTCCGTTGCTCTCCCCTTGTCCCCCATATATGGGGACTAGGTTGGTGGAGGGTGTGTAGAGCCCAGGATCACATTAGATGATTGACACCGGGGTGAAAAATGGGTTACAAAATCGTGGGATAAAAAATATATCAAAAAAACAAAAAAACATCTCCAACTCGAGACAGGACATTTAACATTATATCATGAAGCCACTGATGGAGCACGGGCGAGGCAGAGCAGAATAGCACGCCTATAGCGAGCAACACTGAGCTCTCTTTTAAGCTTCTGCCCTACAGGCAGAGGCTGAAAAGAGAAAACAATCGGTCGGAAAACAATCGGTCGGAAACAATCGGACAGTCTGTACTGCAAGACTGTTTTGACGACGTGGACTGGGGGATGTTTAGGAAAGCTGCTGAGAACATTGTCAACGAGTTGGCAGATATACACGTCACGTGATTTATCAGTATGTGTATTGAGGACATCGTTCCAAAAAGCTCCGTTCAGATTTTCACCCAATGAGAAACCATGGATTTACAGTGAGGCACGAGCTGCTCTCCATGCACTCAACGTCGCTTTCAGATCTGGGAATCCGGGGGACATCCGCCGTGTGGCACTCCTGAGAACCAAGAGGGAAAGCCAAGTGGGATTACAAGACCAAGCTGGAGGCCCAGTTTGAGAGCGGGGATGCGAGGACTACATGGCAGTAGTCATCACCTCACCTCCAGGAAATTCACGAGAGACATGGTGTGGCTAATGCTGAAAGCATCATCAGGGACATTCACCACCCCAGCCCCCACTTAGCCTGTTCAAGCCACTGCCGCCCGCACCCACGGCCAGGCAAACGTTACCGAAGCATCAGGAGCCGTACCACCAGACTCTGCAACAGTTTCTACTTGTCAGCAATTAGACTGCTGAACAAGAGCTAAGTCTGGTGACACTGCACAGAATGAACCAAATTTGTTTTAATATTTATACACGTACATTCATGACCTATTTATTAACTTGTATTATGCACTCACATTGTCTCATGCAGATTAGTCAATAGTCATAATACAGTATTATGCACATTATGGTCTTCTCTCATATAATATAGTTTTTAATTAATGAGCCTGCAAAACAAAGAATTTCACCTTACTTGTAATATGATGTGACAATAAAGATGTATTCTGATTCTACAAGTCTACTTTGTCTGTTCATAATGTGCATCTGTACTGTAATGTGGGTCAGCTTCTGAAATGAAGAGTCGGGGTTTCTGTACCTGGTTCACGTTGCATGACAAACGTTTACGCTTAGCTGAGTCCACTGAGCCATAGGAGGTGCAGAGGATGCGACCAGGCCTGCAGGGCCCTCCCCAGCTTGGGGGCCCCCACTTAGCAAGCCAATTATACTGTTCTATTTCACAACATAGCCTACATTATTATTATTAACCTTCACTTTCATCAATGTTTAAGTGGACATGGCAGGTCAAAATTAATTTTGGTGGTCCCGTCTAATGTAATCAAAAATGTTATCTTTTAAATGTTAGAACATTAATTATGTGACACGTCCCAGATTTATCGTGTGTTATGCTACAGGTCATCTTGACATTCATTTTCTATATAGAAGAGGTTCGGGCCGCTATACGCGGTATTGATATAGTGTCAACTGACATACGACAATACGACGTGTTGGGATTTAGTGAAGGGCTAATTGCCATCAAAGGCATATGAAGAAATGGCACCCTTTTCACATTGGCCTATTATAGCGCCACCAGGAGGCCACAACCTGACCTGGCTTGGTGGAGACCTGTGCCCCGAGGGGCACTTTTTCTAGTTACCCTATGGTCCCGAACCCACTGTTTGGGAAACAGTGCTGTAGAGTCACCAAAATAAGGAGGGTTCATCCTCCAGGGAGCGTGAAGCTATACATGGAAAAGTCCTTGGCAATCACACTATAGGGAGTATAGGGACCGCTAGTGGGGCTAAGGAGAGAAGCAATTACACAAGATGAAGGAAAGGAAATTGTCACACATGTACATTATGCCAACAGCAGTTTCACAAGGCATTTACCGCTGATATCAATTCTTCCCTTTCCCGATCCCCACTGAGACAGCCAGTATGTCATTTTCAACTACCCGAGGGCTCCTTTTTGTGTTTATAGCCCACATGATCGCCGTGATGCCGTCCCTGCTTTTCACAGGAATTCAATTTGTTTATTACTTATCTATATAATTAATGTCTAGCAGAGATGCTGTCTATGCTTATGGGAAAGGGCAGGTCTAAGTAGATGATGTGTCAGTCGAACGGTAACACAGGAGCACAGACATGATCCATACATGTTGTCGCAACCCATATTTCTGGCTCAAAATCCAAAGACCATGGGGTAACATCTGCATAACCATCATCTGTTTGTAGTGTATACACACAGATCACTTTAAATCAATATGTTGTTATCATTATTATGAAATATTATATAATACACATAACTGTTAAGTGCATTGTGGCATTTGCACATTTTGCACAATGCACTTATTGCTGTATGTAATCCGGTTAATCAGTTTGTATGCTCAATAGACCAGCCAGGGCTTTTTGAGGTCTTGAGGCCCCCAGGGGCCCCCACACGCCCCTTTTGGTTCGAGGATGAGACCGAAGCTCACACCCACACACACACACGATTGTCCGCAAGGAGCTGCAAGCCTATAGATGCCTTGCTGTCTCAAATGCATAAGACTATGGCTGTTCAGATAAGAATGTAGCATTTCAAGTTATCAAACGTTTTTAACGTCTCTACAAGCTTTGTGAGCTTGTAGATCAGCTATTTTCAAATGGCCAAAATGTGTGTAGTGCTGAAGTGGTTACTGTATGTTTGTAAGTAACTAGTAACTAAAGTTTTCAAATAAATGTAGTGGAGTAAAAGTACAATATTTGGATCCGAGATGTAGTGGAGTATAAGTAAAAGTATTGGGGATTGCAAATACTCAAGTAAGGTACAAATACCTCAAAATTGTACTTAAGAACAGTACTTGAGTAAATGCACTTAGTTACTTTCCACCACTGGTAAGCACTAGGAGCCGATGGTACAGTAGGTAGATATTGTGCTCCATCTCCAAGGGGGTTCAGCGCAGTGCAACCATGCCCTGCAATAAGCTACTCCAACCGGTCTACTGTAAGACATGCTTCGGTGGACAAAAAGATCTTGATTGCATTGTGTGATCTTGATGCAATGAGGCTGTCACTGCAAGCAGGTGCTGTCAGGAACTGTCTATTAATGTGAAAAATGACAAACGGCAGATTGTCAGTCTTTTTACTGTAGCAAACAAAAGTCCCATATGATCATCTTGTTTATGGCAGTAGAAAATGGAGCCTCAAGTGTCAAACCTAGAAAGAATCTAAGTTAAGGATGCAAACGGGCTCGATTTGTCTGAGGTAAGCACCAGCATACCTCCTTTTCATGGCATAAACTGCTGATTAAACTTGACATATTGAGGGGTCTGAACGGGGCCTTGTGAATTGTAACGCTATCATAAATGAGAGAAAATGTGTCCCTGTAGGCTACATTAATTGATTGAATTGTTCTGTTCGGTTCAGTTGTTGAGTTAGATGCTGATCGTATGATTCTGAAAGACTTGACAGGAGGGATTTGTATTAGGACTTGGAAAATAAGGTGTTTACTGTGTACAGTGCATCCAGCAAAAAGCCACAGACAGTAACAGGCACTTTTATTCATACCTGACAGTGTTTTGGCAATTATGTTCTTGTTGTAGTCTGAATCTCTCATTTTTATTTACGTATTCATTATGTTGTGCAGTTGTCAACATGCATGCTCACAGCCTCACACCAAGAACTGGCTTTTGTACTACACGTTTTTCTTGGCGCAGGGGCCTATGAAGCATTATTTATTATTTGTTGTTTTACATTTGCAAGGTGATGTGAAAGAAATATCTCTGCAGCCTTCTTCAGTGGCTGTCTCTCAGGAAATACTGCACGGCCTGAGATCAATGTCTTCAGCATACAACAACTGTATTAACATCAATACACAGTTTAAGGAAAAATAGTCAAATAGCTGCCTAAGTCAAACACTATAATTTTGAGACATCATTTCATTTATTTTCCCATTCCTCTAAACGAGAGCCCACATTCAGCCTGTGCCGTACAAACAAAAGATATTGCATTTATCCAATATTGTGCTTTCAGCTTTACAGACCTGCGAGAACGGACCGAGACAAAGGAGGCTTTAGCAATGGTTATTCCATAACTTGACTCCATTCAGCAGTGGCATTTCTTGCTCCCGTTCTCGCTTTGAGCCTCTTTCTCTGATCTACTCTATGGAGTAGGTTCTAGCTCTCTCTTGCACTCTCCATCGTGCTTTGTCTGTTAACTATGGATTATACAGTCCATTATCCGTCATCAATTATCACATTCTCATTCGGATAGTCTATAGTGGCTCTGTGAGACTTCTTCAGCTTCTCAATTGCTACAATCCATCTTTGTATGTACCTTGTTCCTCACATCTCTCGCCCCAAAGTATAAAATTGCATCTTTATTCATTTGTTCTGTGTCACCCTGAATAGACAATTAAAATGTCACAGCGTTTCTTGCTAAATTCAGGGTTATTTGCTCCTCCTCAATGTAAGTTGTTTCTAGATTCTCAACCCCCTGGATATGCACTTGTTTCTCCCATATTGTGATAACGTACGGGGCCGGAGGGCTTGCAAGTATTTTTTATTGATTGAATACTTTATTTATTTATTGTTAGTTAATAAAAAGAAATCACACCCGTGTGAAGTGAGGGGCGCTCTAATCATCATACATTCAGTTCAGTTTTATTTTGGTCATAGAATGTACAATGAATGTATTAATTTCATTTTACAGCTTTAACAAAGACCAAAAAGGTTTAGGTTGAAGCCAATTGTTTATTTTGACAAAATCGTGTCATATTGTTTTGGCTTATTATTATTATTTCCTTGAACCTTGAACCTTGAAATGTGGTTCTACAGTATGTATTCAATTGACCAATATAGCATAAAAATAACAGCATACAAAATATTATGTACAAAGGATAAAAGGGGAAAACGGCAGCAGTGAATGAAACCGCCTTTCTATTGGACATTGCATTAAATCTCCCTGTGTGGTCTCCTGATAGATGATTATTCAGGTCAGCTTTGAAAGCAACCAGTGATTTACATCTTTTAATGGATGATGTCATTCCACAGTTTGGTGGCAGTAGAATGAGAATGTTCCAGATGGTTTTCATTCCCTCTGGTATTGTGGCCGTGGGTGTTGCTCACTTTGGAGAAGTATGAGAGTGTATTGAGGGCACTGCCCTTTTGACTATCTTAAAAAACAATCACATTTTTATTTGCTTAGCTCTGTATTCTACCCTGAGCCATCCCAGACTAGCAAAATGTGTTGGAATTAGGTGGGTCATGTGTTTTAGGCCGAGGCCAAGTAGTCGAATCAGTTTATTTTGGGAGGTCAGCACTGGGTGGCCAAAAGTACAAGAAATACAGGAGATGTTAAAAAAATTGACAGAAAAATATAAAATTAGAATAAAAGTATGCTCTGTTGTGTGCAAGTATTTACATTTTGAACCTGTCAGTTTGGTCATTGCTATCAACTCATAATCGCCAGTAGTATTCTTTGGAACTCTTGGTGTGTGGATTACACCAGATATTGTTTGTCATAAAACAGAATCGCCCACCCTTAGAAACTTTTGGACTTCTCTGTTCTATCCATGCGTAAAGCATAGAAATGCTCAGCTTGAGTTATAACTCCAGAACTCGTCCGGTACCAGGGGTGTCAGCCATGTTTCCAACAAACAAAGAATATTTCAGTCCCTTACATCACATGAATGTATCCTCCTGGCCCTCACGTCGTCCATCTTATTATCGAAAGCACAATGCCGGGCAGAGGACGTGGAGCCTGGGATCTGTATCGGACTCCCGCATGCTCTATAATTATTTCCTCCTATAATGGAAACGAACCATTATTATTGTTCCCTTGTAGAATCTCTGTCAGCCATGTCAAACGGATAACAGATTAGAAAAAAATAAAAAGATGAATCCTATATCTAAAAGTGTAATATGGTCATATCTTATCGTGACAACACAGAATAAGTAAAAGTAACATAAAATACAAGCGCAGTTTAAATAGATCTATCACAGTGACGAGTCGACCAAACACTGTCACGTCAGCTTGAGAAATACACTCTGCTGTAACAGTGGTGTAATGGCAAATGGTCTGCATTTATAGTGCCTTTTGTCAAAGCACTTTCCGATGTGCATCACATTCATCCATACCATACATAATACACACACACACACACACACACGTCACACACACACACACACACACACACACACTCACACACAAGTCGACGGCAGAAGCCTAGTGCACCACCCGCTCATCGGGAGCATTAGAGGTGCGGTGTCTTGCTCAAGGACACTTCGACATAATGCCAGGAGGGTGATTAAACTGGTTACCTCGATTCCCAGATCAATGCTCTCTACTCCATGAGCCACTGTACAAATATACTAATGGTCTGCACCACTACCCTGAACATCATCAACTTTTCTCTCCTCTGTCAGCGGTTCCCAAACTTTTGGGGCCGTACAACGCACTGTTACCTACAGGAAATGGGAAGAGAGATGGGGGGGGGGGAGACACGCCATAAAGTTGTCGTACACAAGCCGGCCCAGGTCATAAAGGAGATATTTAATAACTTGGACTCAGGGGGGTGGACGCCTCTGCCTTGCAAAAGTTGCATAGTCATGTTGCCCTTCACTGGTAACTTTACTTTGGATTTTAAATATATGAAGGTATTGTAGGCTGGGATTTTACACAAAAAGCCCCCCTTTTAAATACATACATACATACATACATACATATACGCTTGGACCTTATAAGGTATGCCATCTGGTGGCTAATGAACCAAACCAAATCTCTCTCGAAGTTTAAGCAGTTTTTACGCCAGTGCAACAGAGCATGCTTTTGCCTTTTTTAAACCTTATCCATTTTAACCACATACATACATACATACATACATACATGTATACAGTACATACATATGCATCATTTGCCTTTTCCCGTCACGCACCCCCTAGAGGACGCTGGGCCGCTGGCGCACCACAGGGTGGTCACGCACCACAGTTTGGGACCCCCTGCTCTATGCCGCACCTTTTGCCTCCTGCATTTCCTGCACATTATGTGAGTGTTAAGCACTTCACCGGTGAAGGGCGTGACAAACGCTAATCAGTCATGTTAATGTATTCCCAGGTCAACCCAGACACGGTGTGTTATTTATGGCTCCAAAGGTGACACCATAAGAGTGTTGTTGTACAGTACCTCCAGTCAAAGTCACATTGCTGAGAGGAGAGGAGGCCTAATGCAATTCTGTGATTCTGGGAATACAGCAGATGTTTATCTGTAGGGCAGAAGCACAGAATCAGAACTGACATGTGGAAACGGAACAGAAAGGAGAGCATCCTCCTTATCATTGACTCGTCAAAAAGCTCCTGACTGGTCCATGGTTTCATGGTTGAGACCGAGCATATTCAGCAGCAAATGCACGTCTGTTTTATTATCCATACACTATAGGCTCTGTTATATACATGTTTGAGAGATGACCAATTTTTTCACAGATAGCATCTGCCAATGGCTAGTCATTGCACCCTTATCTTAGCGATTTATTCTTTGATGTCTTTCTATTATTTTTCAATTAATCAAATAATTGAGAAGCAAGTTTTATATTTAAAATAAATATATCAATATCATTGAATCAATGAACCACAAGCGTTATTTAATACTTCATTGCACAGCAGAATCGTGCAAAAAATAGTGAAAATAGCAGATCTACAAGCTCACAGATGGTAGTTTATTAATCAATGTATTTTTCAAATTATTGATTATCGATATTGTTTTAATAATCGATTAGTTCGATTAACTGTTGCACCCCTATAGTCTCCATGAGAGGGGACATGAAGATGGACCATCCAATAGAAATGCTCTCATTCCAATACCAAGCCAGGTCATTTGAGCACACTCTCATGCTGCTGTTTGTTGAGATGTTAATGTCCAAGTCAGATTTGTTCATCGTCCCACTGGATTTCCATCTTATTCCTCCTGATAGCACAATAATTACAAGCACACTCCACCCCCCCCCCCCCTCCACCCCCTTAACTGTCAAACAGACAGTTAACATATTGTCTGTATTCAAAATGCAGCAGCAAGAGATGAAGGATCCATCTCTTGTATTCTTGGTGGCCCTCTTAACCTGATCCGGAGCATGTGAAATCATGACATTCTAATCTGATCACAAACGGGGAGAGATGAAATATAATGCAATGGTACACGCCACATTGTATTATATTACAATTGTCTTCTTCAATTGGAATTGGAATTAATGTTTCCATTCTACAGGCAGTGTGTTACAATTTCCCAGTTCACATACAAGGTGTTCTAAACTATTCCTTAACGCGTCTTGGATATGTGCAATGTCCATTGTCGGCCACTTATTTCACTTTGTGTGACATGATATGATATGATATAGTACTTTATTGTCAGTTCACACTGAAATGTGTCTTGCGACCCATCAGCCGAGTATGCAGAACACATATACATTTGTCTTGTTCTTTAACGAGACAATTTACATACATAAAGACATGAAGTAAAGACATCTCAGTGACTCAATCTAAACCCGACGCTGCTCTCAGAGCATGTTATAGCGTTTGCTGAATCTCCTCCATGGCACGATCTAAATATTTATGTTACGATTGCAACTTGCAAGCAGGAGATTTGGACCTCATTGTCGTGTAGTGACCCAGACGTAATGCTCAATGTGGATCCGCAGATCCTAGTGTCCTTGTATTATTCTGCACATGTAAGTGCATGAGTGCGTGCGTGTGACTGTGTGTGTGTGTGTGTGTGTGTGTGTGTGTGTGTGTGTGTGTGTGTGTGTGTGTGTGTGTGTGTGTGTGTGTGTGTGTGTGTGTGTGTGTGTGTGTGTGTGTGTGTGTGTGTGTGTGCGCGCACACGCGTGCGTATTTGTGGACTTAACACTCACACTGAATCATTGATGAGCAACTGTACAGCATGTGTGGTAGAAAGAAGCAGGGATTGCAATGCTAATAAAGCAGGAACATGATGTTTGGTTGTCAAACTTAATCTAGCATACTCACTTCCCAGAGCGAGATGGGGTGCCATCATGCCATCTGACTTCATCTGGTATAGGAAGCATGATAATTTATGCAGCGACAGAGGCGCTGCTGCAGACTGCAGCGTGTATTCAGTGATACTGCGTGGGCGGGTGTATCAGAAACACTTTCTGCAAGCCGAATAATATTCAGCAATAGTAGAGTAAATAGAGTGTTCATTTTACTCAGAGTTTTAGGTTAATCACTTTCATTCTGGCATTCCTATGTCACTATGTTGTCAAAAACTGTCAGAAGTTCCACATTTTCCCCAAAATTTTCAAATACCAAAAATTCTAAAAAAAAAAGCTTACACCGCGTGACACTATTTTGCTACAGCAACATGCTGTAGTAGTGCTTTAAAGATGTTGTTCTTGGTGGATTTATCACTGTTTATTAAGTGGCTAACACTAAGGGCCATCCACACACTAAGCACTATAACTACGGTATATATTTCACCTCATGTCAAAAAGTTATGCTGAAGTTGTTTTGTGGACTCTGCCAACGGGTTTTAAAACCGTATATTTATATTCCTAGTTAAAGTTCTAGTGCTTGGTGTGGATGGCCCTGTACCGTCCTGTCTAAAATGTGTGACAGTGGTCTGTTTACATGTCACATTCCATACAGACATGGACACTATACTTTCTAAAACTTTCACACTAAAAAAAATACAACTTCCCTCAGCAGTGTGGGGAGTGCAGGACTTATTTAGTGAAATAGAGCATGAAACCAAAAAGTGTGTCTTTGGCCACTTCCGAACGAGGCACATCTATTTTGAGGCCCAACGTTGTGTGTGTGTGTGTGTGGGGGGGGGGGGGGGGGGGGGCAACGGACTAGAGCAGGAGTGCATAACGGAGCCCCCGTCTGCGTAACTGCTTGTGAAAGGCGAGGCGTCATCTAATGAAATCTAATGAAAATCAGACACACAATTCCCCCTGCGGAGACTCCGCGAGAGGAATGTCAGAACAACCAGAGCTCTTGTCTCCACTGTCGCTCCCTCTCCCCTCTTTCATAATGAATTTAACAGGCTTCCATAACGAGGCTATTATGGACTCCAGCCTCCCAGCCGCACGGAGAATGAGATGAGAGGGCACCTGGACACTTCAGCAGCCATCAACATAGATGCCAATCAACTCAGCCGAGGTCTCCGTCTCTCCCCTTTGTTTTTCCTCATAAAAAACAAGACTATATACGCATTATACCCTGGAGGGTTTATTTATTATTATTTTTGCCCTGTGTCTGATTTACTGTTTTCATTTCCTAGAGAATTTCCTTGCAATAACGCCGGCAACAGAAGCCCCGACACTCAGCCCCCCCCCCACTCAGCCGTGACATATTCACCATTCTAAATAAGCTAGGTTTAGAAAACATATCAGCCTTTGAATATCAGAGAGGATGTAGAGCTGTCACAAAGTTTTATAATATCACAAAGTGCTATTTGGAAGAAATCGTGACATGCTCAACTGTTCTGTAGACACAAAAGCCATAACAGATAGAGTATTACTATCTGAGCCTTCTGAAAATCCCTTAAAGGTTCCACTAAGAACTGTCCATGGGTACTTATGGTGTTCATTTTGAGAGATTTAGGCATGGAAATGGCGATATGTTAAGACTCTTATCGGCATTTGGTTCCCTCCTTGAATAACAAGATGAAGATGACGTAATGTAGGGATAATATGGGCTTGAAATGATATACACGTATAAATACATGTCCCTGGAGTTTTATAAAAAGTAACTCATTACCAGCTTCCATAGTAACTGTTACGGAGGTGGAGAAGATGAGGGCTTGCAAATGAGAACAATCGATCCAAATTGGAGAGGAGTCTCCCACCAGGGGCTCTCCGGGTTATTCAGCAGGCAGAAAGTGAGAGATGGAAAATTAGACGCAGAGAGAGTAGAAATGCACCTCAGAGGCTGTGAAGTCTGCCCTTTCCTCAACAACTGACAAATAAGTTATAAAGTGTGGGCCGGGAAAGTTCGTTTTCTCACTATTTAATTAAGAAACTAAATATTCTACATATAGCCTAGTGTCCAGTGCATTGAAATGTACAGTAATTGACATGCCGTATACTTAAGTTATGGATGAAGCATGAAAGGATATGTGCCGTAGCTCATAAATAAGGGATTAGCCTATATGGCACAATGGGTCTACTGTAAATTACTTAGAAATCAGCATTTTGAGATGTTTAAGATGTGTTTTGAGAAGAATCAGACTATGTCAATAACGGATTCCTATTATATTTATTTTCATTTAAGGTTTTTGAGGAATGAAATATCAAAGTAAGAGGACCCCAAATGTCAAAAAGGCTGGTCCTTCATCCAAAATGTCAGCGGGTCAGGGATTGAAGATGATGCTGCCTATATTGAACTGGAATCCTCCCCTTCTTCTCCATGCAGTGTCTCTCAGCAGTCTTCCACATCAGACAGCTTATACCAGGGGGTTACTCACAATTCCTCCAGTCTCTTTATTTTTTTGCACCACTCGTGTGTGGAGGGGGAGTGGGGGGGGGGGGGTTGATTTCCCCTCCTTAATCCATTCCGGACGGGAACCGGTGCCGCTCGTACGAGCTTGTAGATCTGCTAGTTTTGAGCGAACAACATATTTCCAGATGGGGATCGGCGACCAATTACATATATTTTTTGGGGGGTCCTTGACATGAAAATGTTTGACAACCACTGACCTAGCTGGAAACGGAGTTTGTTTCAGAAAAGTGTCAGGATTTAGAAGGCATTCTGTAGAATCGTCCTCGGGTCTAAATGGGTTAATGCTTTATAACCTCGTCACCGTCTCCAGGCAACTCAAAGGCTGTTGAGCTCATTAAGTCTCTCTTTATTCCCCTGAAGAGGCTGAGTTCTTTAAAGATTGGATGCGAGTCCTATAAGCTTCTGTGTGTTTCTGCTGGAGATCAGATCATATTCGCACAGCGAGCACTGTGAGAGTAATTAGTGCAGTTATGGTGTTAAGCGGGGAGGGCCCTCATTATACTGCCGTTAATGTGGTTAGACGAGGCAGTTGGTTTTGACAATAATATGATGTCACAGTCACAGACTCTGTTACCCTAACTATCCTGCAGCGTAACGCATGGTAGGCATTTTTTATCTCTTTCATAAAAAATAAATGTATGTAAAAAATGTAAAAAAAAAACAAAAAAGTTGTGTGCGTGTGCGTGCGCACCATGCATGTGTGCTGGTCAGGTGTGTAGCTTATTACACACACAAATATACTGTGTAGCCTATTATGGTAAATATGATTGCAAAGTACAGTTCATGTAGGTATATCATATCCATATCAAGGCTGTGGATTACCAGCTCACTTAATATGATTTATTTATACTCTCCGATGACAGTCACAAGCCGAAACTCTCCCACAATGTGTCATGTGACGTGAGTCTGTGATCGGGTAGTTTCTGCATGCTATGATGGAGTATAGTATACTCCATCATACGTACAATGAAGTAATCAGGGTATAGTAAATCAGGCTGTACTTCCATCCATCCATTACGTCGTCTTCCACTTATCCAGATGGGCGGTGGTAGGTAGCTCAGGGGTGGAGTGGCTGGATGGTTGCCAGTTCGAACCCGGGCTCCCCCAGAGTTAGTGTCGAAGTGTCCTTGAGCAAGACTGATATTGATATTACTGGTTGGTGCCTTGCATGGTTTCCGCCGCCATGGGTGTATGAATGTGTGAGTGAATGGGTGAATGTAATGCACAATCTATGTAAAGCGCCTTTTATTTTCCGATTTCTTTTTTTTTACGTGTATTATTTTTACTGTATACAGTACTTGCTGAGTACAGTAGTGCAAAATGCACCATTGTCCATTTAAGCAGAGCATCCCAGACGTCCCTTTCCCTGGCCAGTGGCCACACCGGCCAGCTCTGAGCCTGCCGTGTGGTCTCTTCCCAGCTGGGTGTGGCTGAAACGCCTCCCTGGGGAGCCGCCCAGAAGGACATCCTTGCTAGATGACCGAAGCGTCAATTGGCTCCATTCGACGCGAAGGGGCTCTCCTCGGTGCATCTCACGGATGACTGAGCTTTTCACCCTATATCCCTGAAGGAGACGCCGGCACCCTCCTGAGAAAACCCATCTCGAGCCACTTGTTTTTCGCGATCTTGTTCTCACGGTCATGACCCACATTTCACGACCAGTGAAGGTGAGAGCAGGAATGAAGATTGACCGGTAGATTGAGAGCTTTGCCTCTCTGACTCTCTGCTCTCTTTTCGTCCCAATGATCCAATAGAGCTGACTCAGTGCCGCTCCCACCGCTCCGATTCTCCGGCTGATTGCCCGCTCCGTCCTCCTCCCCCTCACTCACCAACCAGACCAGATATTGAACTCCTTCACTCGGAGTAAGGACTCGTTGTGGGCGATCCACCGCTTTGCCGCTGACAACCAATGGCCTCACATTTAGAGACGCTGATCCTTTTACTCCATCCACTTCACACTTGGTTGCAAGCTGATCAGTGAGAGCTGTAATTGGTGTTCGTTATCTTTTCTTTTTTTGTAGTAAATATTGTGAGTACTTCATGTAGTTACTTTAAATGGCCATTTTATCTTGAGTGAGGCTCCGTTAATGTCCTGTGACTCTATATAGATCTGTGGATCTCAAGCTATTTTTTATGACCGGACCCCATTTTATGGAAGGGATCGACGATCACACACTTGATTTATAGTGCCATTTCAAAGTTGAAATAAAGCACATGTAAAACAAATATTCTTTTATTAGAAAAAGTACTTCATTAGATAGCACTGATATTGTTTCATATATCAACGTACACTACAGTTTAAAAGTTACATCAGTTGTGTCCCTGATATGACTGTTTACCACTAAAGCCTCTCATACGCTACAAGAGTTTTGATAAGATTTTGGAAAGATAACGTTTTTCTAGCCTAATTAAGTCTTTAAAAAAATCTTGTCAAAACTCTGGTGGTGCGTATGGGAGGCTTAAAGTGACCCTCCCTTGCCCTGCTCCTATTTCCCCTCAGCCAATCTCCTCTCCCTGAGGCCAACAGTCTGATTGCCCTGCATGGGTTCCGTCCCATGCTGGAGGACCAGCATGCGCCTGCCTGGCTGACAAGCCCCTGAGACTATATAAAGACTGTGTTTTGTCTTTGCTCAGTGCCGGGTCATAAGCTGTGTACTGCGGTCCAAGTGAAATCTGTCAGCAGGCATCACTGCTGTCTCCTGGGTTTGGTTTTATAGTCATTGAGTTCCTGCTTGTGAGTCCTACACCGACCTGACATACTGTATAGCCTATACTGTAGATCTGATGCCAGAACCTTAACCCATTTGGGCCTGACGTCGAGATAAATAAAACGTCTTCTGAAAGAATATATATTCAAAGATTTGTGCCACATTTTCACGATTTAAAAAAAAATAGCAGACCTACAAGCTCGTAGCTAAATAATGCTTAGTTAAAACACAAATGGGTTCCCGTCCAGAATGGGTAATAAAAGCATAAAGAAAAATAGTTCTCAACTATGCTAAAAAAAACAAAACCAAAAAGACAGACATAATGCAAAGTATACGTACTTGTTTCTTTTTCAGTTGTCAATGTGCGACCCCACCTTCAACCTTCCTGCGAGTGCGACCTCACTTGGGGTCCCAACCCATAGATTGAGAACCTCTGATATACACAAACGATAAGCCTCCATTGGGCATTGAGTCATATCGTCACTGAAGAAAAGCACATGTCTGTCATAGATAAAATAAAAATAAATATTTATATTAGAAAGCAATAACAGTATATGTATATGATAAGAATGTCCTTACTGTACAGAATAAGTTACAGCAGTACTGCGAATGCCTTATTTTATGTGGATTTTGATCAGCAGGCAGATCAGAAGGCAATACATCTCATCTCCTGGGACATTTTGACATATCTCAGTTCCACAATGATTCCATGTACATTTGACATTTCCATTTTCATGCGCACAGCAATTCTGCAATCTTTCCCAAACAGCCAACCTGCTCTTGTGCAATTTTCCTCCCCTCCAAAGCTTTGTATGAGAAAGTTCCCAGCCTTTTCTGTAATCACACCTCACAGTGGCAACAGCAAAAAATGTAGTTTGTAGTTTTTATTTTATTAATTTAAATATTAATTTATTTATTATTTTAACAAAACACTTAAACGTATTCTTAATGTATGGCCAAAAAAAGTACTCACCAGTGGGTTTGTATACTATAGCCACCTTTTGCTTTTGCAATGCTGGCGAAACATACAGTAAAGTGTTTCTTGTGGATGGACAGTTTTGATGAAAAAGGTATTCCTCCCTGATCCCTGAAGGTTGTGAGTGGCAATGCCATTAAGGGTATATACTGTGTGTGTGTGTGTGTGTGTGTGTGTGTGTGTGTGTGTGTGTGTGTGTGTGTACACTGTACAGTCTGTGTGTGTGTGTGTGTACTGTACAGTCTGTGTGTGTGTGTGCGTGCCTGTACAGTATATATATATATTCGTATTTCATTATTCTCTTTCCAAGCTACGACTGTTTCTCACGACCCAAGGCTGCACATTGTTCTGCATTTCAATCTGAGAAACAAGCCATTAGTCAAGGGCAATTGACTGGAGCTGTCAAATCCAAGAAGATCTATGGTAGTGATGGAGTGCGAGAATACACAGCGTAATTCCCAAAAGAGATAGGAAGGGGGAAAATAATCAGTGCCCTGCCTTTCCTTTCCCCCTCCTCGCTGCCTGGAAGTGTGTGTGTGTGTGTGGGTGTGTGTGTGTGTGTGTGTATGGGGCTATACCGGCAGGAAGATGTCAACCAGAGACTCCTCGGCTGTCTCTATGATGGAGCAAAAACGACCAGCAGCATGGCATGCCAACACACAGGCTTTAATTTAACTCTGAAAGTGTAGGAATGCACCCTCCATTTTGACACACTCTGTCCTCGCGTGTGTGTGTGTGTGTGTACTGTGTGTGTGTGTGTGTGTGTGTGTGTGTACTGTGTGTGTGTGTGTGTGTGTGTGTGTGTGTGTACAGTCCACACAGCATGCACAGTCACAATTTATTATCGGCTTGTGACAATTGCATAATGTTCTTTGTAATAACTGAAGACTAGTAATTCTGTTTCATTCCGTCATGAGGGCAGAGCACCTGTCACACAATTCCAGACGAGCACATCCAAACACGCATAACAATGACCTCCACCTGCTGTGCATGTGATCATGAAAGATAGACGGTCATTACATGACGAACGACACCATTTAATTATTAAAACTGATTACTCTGCTGTGGCGCAGGTAAATAAATACATTCCCGTGCCATGCGAAAATCACTTAATGCAACATGTCCACGACACGTCACTATGTGTAAAACACTGTGTAAAACATGCCCCCCCCGTTACTGCGTGTCAAAGCGCGTGTCCACCATCATCCCACATCTTTTTTCCCAAGGCTGTGCAGTTTGTCACCTAAACCAAGCGTGTCCACATGCGTCCCCCTTCCTGTCTATGCTTGGTTGTCCTCGCCGTGGCTATAAGCCCGTCATGTAACACGGAGAAGGCTGACAGCTGTTTGTTGATCTCATGCCACGGCTTATTTCCTCCGTCTGTTTGTTCCGATGCCAGCGTTCAGCAGCAGAGGATCACTGGCTACGTCAGTTCAACTCTGCTGCGCGGCCGGGGACGAGACGCCACCCGGAAGCACAGCCACCCCTCTAAAGGCCTATTCGTAATAGTCCAGTTCTCGGTGAAGAGGTGACCACGGCAACGGTGGTTAGTAAAAATTGAGAGATGTGTTGTGTGAGCGGTGACCACGTGACCTCTTCACCAATAACTGGACTATGAATAGGCCTTAAAAAAAAGTCTCGTTTTATACGTTAGCTATCGGAAGTAATTCAACTTTTTTCTTTGCTTTCTTTTTCAATCTGTGCCTTATCACGTAGAGTAGAGTTAGCGTGTTGAGAGACAGGAAACTGAGGTCAGAGAGAAGGGAGACGTGCCAAGGAGAGTGATTGGAACTGGGGCCACGTGTCATGAACTGACTGAACTGACTGAGCCACCACGCAGCCACCCATAAAGGAGTTGAACTGACGGAGCCACCATGCAGCCACCCATAAAGGAGTTGGTCTTTTCCCAACGGCGTCCATTCTGAGTACGCTTTCAGGGTTAGCGCTCACGTTTAACGGCATGAGGTTACCACCAGGTTAATCAAAATCAACCCCGCAAACAGATGTTAAGTCGCCTAAAATGAGTTTGCCAGAGGCATTGAATTTATATGCTGTCATGCGAAGGCCATGTGAACGTGGTGCTTCCGCTGTGTGTGTGAACGCGTGTGAGCGAGCACATGCGAGCAAGGTCTTATCTCTGGATTGTATGTTTTGAAATGTCTGCGTCGGTCTGTATTCTTGTGGAATAAGAAGGGGGGGAAGATGCTTATATAAAATGCGGTCACGTCCCAGCAATGCTCTGAACCTTTGACAGCAAACTCTAGCAATCTGGCCTGTATGTTGATTGGCTGATATTTGACAGGGACATAAATAATGTGCTATTTTGCCCTTTTCTCTGACAGGATTTTAAAACTTTCTTTTCTCACTTAGAATCTTAAACATGATAGCCATAGACATGAAGACACGCTTTTTTTTGGTACCTTGTTTTTCTCCATTCTGTCCAGATTTCAGCGCTTGAAGTTGTTTTGACGAATGCTGCAGAGCTTCCTGATCTGTAAACAGCAAAACAGCCCAAAGGTGACCTTTAAAACTCACATGTAAGAGACTGTCTAATAACTAGACTTTTATATACTGTATTATGTACAGTTCCCAGTCTCGACAGAATCAAAGATTACTACGTAGCAATACTAAAAATACTACACAAAGTCACTCTCTTATTCCATTCCTATTTATGATCAAACAACACCACTTAGACAAACACGTTGGATGTCACTTATGCAACAGGTTATTTAACAGGCTGACAGGCTGTTCTATATTATAATTTATAAAGAATGAATTTTGTGTACGGTATGTTGGCTTTTGTTGATAAGGTTAGAAAGTAGGCTTTGAGGAGGCGTTGTTATACTCTATGAGCAAACAGCTATTTAAGTAGAAAGCTCAGCCTCACAGTGTGTGTGTGTGTGTGTGTGTGTGTGTGTGTGTGTGTGTGTGTGTGTGTGTGTGTGTGTTGACCCTTTAATCACAGATTGGTCCAGTGAATAAACTTCTATGACATTGTGTTTCAGTGGTCATGTGTTGTTGGCACTTGTTCAAAGTGTTGGCCCCGTCCACTTGGGAGGTACAGACTACAGAACAATTTGTCTTGCCACTCACCACTTAAGACATGGATTTTCAAGTCGGGCTGTTTGTGTACAGCACTTACCCCTCACGCTACCTTACACTGGAAGAAACAAGTGTACACATACTATAGTGACTCGTTCAAAGTTAACTTAACACTCTTTACTTACAACTCCCTGATGTGATGTGATATCAGGTAATGGTATAGACAGATGTATTTTATTCTGGTATGTTTTTAAATGGTGGTTTGTCCAACAGTACATTGCACCATTTCAGGGTAAAATCACCAAGAGTAGGTTTTTTAATGAAAAGCTATGAACAAATTACAGCTTGAGGGTGGAAATTATGTTGTTACTTTTACCCAACCTGGCATCTTGATAGAGGCATGATAAAATAACACTGCACAAAAGCTGTCTTCCTCAATAGACACACAGTGACAGTGTTTATCTTACATCTTGATGCACTGGGGCCAGGGCCTTCACGGGGGAGGAATACACTTTCTGACAACTTGCACATCAGTAATAGTAGATTCATGGAAACTGACATACTCTGCAGGTTTAGGGCTGTTTATAATACATTATAAACAAGAGAAGTGTTACTGAAAAGATTGTTGCCAATGGATTCTGTTTGTTTCAAAATTATCAACTTCCACAACACATACACTGTGCCATGGTCATGGAGGCTTCTTTCTTTCTTTCTTTTTTATTTTTCTTTCTTTCTTGATATGGGTAGTCTCTGTTGTGCTGCAGCAGTATTTCACGGCGGCTTAGAGGACATTATTGTAAGTAATGGTAGTAAGAAAAATCCCCGAAGTGCAAAATGCCGAAATGAGTTGAGTATTGAGCAGCAGAGGCAATGTGATATTTTATAATATTGTAAATGTTCAGAATTGTTTTATTATTATTTTTGCTCCCTTTGCAGGGAACTGCAAGATTGTTTCCTTTTAATGGTAACGTGCAGGTGCGCCAAAGTATAAAGATAATGCTTTTTAGCTCAAATGTAAAATGACACAGACGCTTTCCTGGTCTGAATGGGTTGTATGCTGAGTATGTAGAGTTTATAACAGGGAGCAGTAGTCTAGGGAGAGTCTGTGGACTTTTATCTTCCATGGTCCTGTTCTAAAAGCATACTCAACATACCGACCCGAATTTACAAGGACAACACTTCAACATTTCTTGTGTACAGGTCACATGGACGGGTATATTGACAAAAAAAAATCAAACCCTGATTCTATGAAACGAGAGGTCAGTTACAGAACATGGGGGAGTTCTGAGCACAGTCAAGAAGACAGGTTTGATTTAACTTCTATCACTATCGCGTCGTAGAAGGATTGTTTGACATCACCATCTCAGTCACTGTGTCTTAAAAGACATATTTCAGTGTTGTAGGGAGGAACAGAGCAGACACAATGACATGGAGAAGATAGAAGCAGTGTCAGAATGGAAAACCTTCCCTGAAGTCAGACATGGTACAGTAAGTTGGAGAAAGAAATCTATAGCTTTTATTTTTACGGGCATTGACGCCCTTGCATATATATTCTCATCTCACAACGAACATAGAATACAGTATTTTACAATAGGCTATACTGCATCAGGATTATTCAGATGAATTGTAAAGTCGGAGCTCTGCAGGGCCTGAAACAGTCACAAGATATTCCGTTTCCACTCATACAGTCTTGCAGATGGCCTTAATGGATGTAGCTTCCTGCAATATTGATATGGATTTTTGCATCTCTCTCACTAATCACATGCTGTGTGTGACAACGTACTAGATAGGCAGCCATGTACAGAGTTGTATCCGCACGAACGTTAAAATAGCAAATTGCGTTCCAGCTCTTTTAATGTTCATACATATTTTAAACTGGAGAGAAAGCATCACCACCCCAACCTCAAGAGAGATGAACAAATCTCTCTTTGTGCAAAATTCATGTTGATGACATTTAAGTCATTCTAATGCATTGTGAAATGTGTGTGGATGTGATGGCTGGCTTTAAAGGCAATTATTGTTTGAGCTCTTTAAGAGCAAGTTCTTTGTCTGTGAAAATCGTATAGCACTGACGAAGGTCTTAGGACCGAAACGTTTGCTTTTTAAATTTTAATTGCACTTTGAGCACAAAGCACTTTATGAGCATGATACAATAAAAGGAAAAATGTTTCCCTAAGTCTCAGTCTTTAGAAGTTTTTACTTCATTTTGTTATACAGTGCATTGAGCGAGTCGTGTTCGGTCAAGTTTCCCTCTATGGCTTTAAAGGCAAAACATGAGCAGCACAGACTCCAGCTTCGTATTATTGAGAGGAGACCATTTACAGTAAACTTGTACAAAACAATATAGTGTAAATAATATGGATGACTATATAGTGTCCCAAATCTTTGCATCTGTAATGGATTACGTGGTATTTTCTTATGGGGCAGGGAAGTGAGGGTGCACTCGCATTGCCATTCTGTTTGTTATCATTAATTTTCACTGACATAATATAATGGTCAACAGCTGTACTAAAAATGTTTCCACTTTCAGACTTGCAGTCAACAAAGCACTTAAAAGGTGATTTTTATCCCCCCACCTTACTATGGCCCTGGTGTTCACACAGTATAAGGTCCATAATAACATAGTTTGTACTGTGAGGCACTCTACTCTAAGTATCTACTAACAATACAGCACTGTAGTGTTATATGTACCGTGTGAGTGAATTCCAACTGCGACGCTGTTCCAGAATAGACTGATTCAACGTGTAATTAAGTATGTATCTCATCAGTACTCATGCACTCATTATCAATAGATTATCTTGTGTTCCAAAAGGTCAGTGAACAGCGTCATCATCATCATACTGTACTCAAGTTGTGCTCTCCAGCAGGTTGAGTAAGAGCTCTTGAGATGTGCTGTTTTTTTTTTAATGGAGTATAGTGATAAATCCACCATTATCCATTGTTATCCCATTTTGGGCGGGAACCCTTTTTGGTGTTTCAAGCATTCTGTTATACTCTAGCTATTGAAAAATAGCAGATCTACAAGCTCATAGCGAGCCACCGAGTGGCACGCTATGAACTTGTAGGTCTGCTATTTTTGAAAAATCGTAAAAATGCGGCACAACTCTTTGAATAGGTATATATATTCTTTCAGGGCGAACGTTTTTTTTATTTAGACGCCAGGCCTAAACGGGTTATTCAAGCCGCAGCTTGGCCCGTTCTGGTTCTGAGCTGTGCCGGGCCAACGGGGAGTCGTGTGTCATAAAACATTTAGGTTTCAGTTAGCTCATGCCTCTTCAAGATGATCCATGTGGGTGTGAGCCGTGCGGCATAAGTAAGACATTAGACATCTGCAGCTCCAGACCGTAACAATCCACCCTCTCCCATTCCCCTGTTTAACCATCCAAATTCATACGGCGGTGTTATTAAACATTTAAATCACAATTGTTCTTATTGAATTCACGACCAAACTATATTGCAGTGAATCGTGACTATAATACAGAGCAAAGATGTTGCCATTGTTCAATATGCTGCGTATTAGAAACGACAACAAGCGCCGGAGACGATGCAAACATTGATTTTGCGCTATAGTGTGTGTGTGTGTGTGTGTGTGTGTGTGTGTGTGTGTGTGTGTGTGTGTGTGTGTGTGTGTGTGTGTGTGTGTGCGCGCACGCACACACAGAGGAAGTCTTGAAACCTACGGGAAAAGAAAAATGTAGGAAATGTACATATTTTGCCACTGACATACACAGTATCTATTGTATTAGAGTCATTATGGAATGAATCGCCACCATTCATGGTTCATAAGCCCTTTTTGATTGTTGCCCAAGGACATAACACTTGTGGAAAGAATCAAGCGATTTTCCTCAACATGGCATGAGATCATATTATGTGCCAGGCACAACAATTAGGCCAGACAGGTATGAAAGCAAGAAGGTGAGATGGAGCATCGTCCCAAAGGGACATAATATAGGAAGAGAAGGGAAAAGAAGGTCACCTACTAAATTAAGTTTAGATGCTAAGTTTTTTAGCATTTAAATACGCCATAATAGAGGCTTGTTCCCTTGACATATCTTTTTAAACTCTCCAGAAAGAATAATTGTATGTGGCCTTGTATCCCAATCAAGCTTCCTAACCCAGCATGGGCGAATGCTTCCCATGCCAACCCAAACAAATAGCATCAGAATCCATCTGTAGGACACAGTAATGAATGTGCTCAAAGCAGAGATTCGCTTTAATACTGCTTTGAGGCTGAGATCAGGCTGTCGGCACTCGCCATGGTGCCATAGCAACGTGTGTCTGTTTGCCTTTATATCCAATACCTCTCTGCTTCCAAGAACTCCTTCCCTTTCTCCATCACTTTCCTCTGTGTCTCTCTCTCTCTCTCTCTCTCTCTATCTCTCTCTCTATCTCACCTTCTCTCATCTCGACAAGTTGTTGAATTACCTCCAGGAAGATTGACTTTAAGCTCTAGACACTGCGTTGCGGACAAGAGAGGAGGAGATTGGTGAGCGAGCGCCACTCAATCCAACACATTAAAGAACAATATCCAGCATGTGACCCTGAGTAACTTGCCCAATTCTGAGGCCGATAGAACGTCTGTAAGAAAAATGTCACTGATAATTACATGAGAATTATGGCAGCAGCCTTCTGGATAATCTTTGAGTGATAAGGTGATAAGACCCAATTCTTGTGTTCTGACTGACAGGATAAAGCTAATTTGAACAATATTCAGAGTGTTCATTCACTCTCCCTCCCAGCACCATGATCTTATGTGTGCCAAAACATTTGACTTTTAATTTTGTAACTTTAAAGTTTGTGACTTTGTAACCATTTTAGTTCTTTGAATCCCACTGAATCCCCTGATATCTCGAGATTTTTATCGCAGCTGGCGATGTATATATGTACTGTAGCTACTCCATATATCCTATATACAGTATGGGGAATTTACCATTTTTGGCGTGTCGCTCCTTCAACACGCCTGGCGACTTTGAAGTAGATCTGTCCCATAATGGGCAATGCACATACTTGTATTATGGGCGTATCGGTGTTTCTGGACAACCAGATCTCCATATATTTTTTATATAGGGCCAGTTCTGGACAAGCGCATATCTGACCCAGTCGGTGTCGGGCACCATACTCACTCAGGTCCACGTCAACATGCGTGCTGAGGTCGAAGGCAATCGGTCAGACGGGTCTCGAGATAATATGTGAACTACAGACGTGCATGCACGCCCGCAGACATTTCTACAACACATTTATAGTTGTGTGAATGTTCATTATTTACGTCATAACCAGAACAGGCATGCTGGGGTTCAAAGTCAGGTTAAAAGAGCTGTTTGTCATGTTGCGTGAAGAAAATACTGTACCAGTCAGTCACGCAAAACTGAAATAGGGAAACCGCTTTATCATTTGTCACATCATGGCCCGCTCATTTGTTGTGACATTATGCTTTGTGCTATGTTTAGAAGAGAGCGAGAGTTACCAGTCCCCAATGCGATGGTAATGTGCTGCCGTGCGGGGAGAGTCATGGAGCCAGGGGCTAACAGCAGAGCCAAAGTCACAGCCATGCCCGCCCTTCGCTTACCCCCACCCCCTATCCCACCCGAATACACATCAAGCAGCCCACAGAAACCACTGACTTTCATTGCAAATGACTGTTCTTGAATATTATCGCGGCGAAACAACTTTCCTCGCAGCAGAATTCTTGTGTATTGTATGTAATGTATTTTGCCGTTTTTAGTCAAATCGATAGAGGCTGTGATCTACACATAGTTACTGTTCCCTCTCTATTTTTTTTGCCACCAAGGGAGTTTCTGCCCATAAATTGGAGTCTATATGCATGTACAGTAGCTTGTGGCTATAGGTGCATGAAGAGAAGGGCTTACTCCTTCAGGGACTGGCCTTTGGCAGTCCCACTAATGGGATATGGTCCACAGCTCCACCTGTTCCAATGCATTTCTCTCCTTGGATCAACTCAACAGTACCACGTGAGAGCAGAGCTAATGGGGAGGCAGCGGTTTGAGAGACAGCAACGATCATTCCTGATTTCACGGGTATTATTCCAGCGCCCATTTGAGGAACCAAACATCGGCATCCTTCTCTAGGGGAGGAAGTGAGTGAGGTGTTGGGGAAATGACAAAAGGCTTCAAGGACAAGAACCTAGCAAAAGGACCCTGACAGGCCAACTTGTACTTGGTTTCCACAGGATGCGGCACTGTCAAATATGATTACTTTTCTGACCGCAACAGAGTGACAGTGTGGACAATTCTGTTGGCTATTCCTTCCCGGAAGGGTATCTCTGCACATTAAGTAACCTATATTATGTATAAACAGTGCTTGACAGGTAATTATTTTAGACAATAAAAGAGAAAACGGAAAAATTGCCCCGTGAGCATAAAATAACCAGATAAAGGGCCCAGGCAAGCCTATACAATGTACAGCACGTTTCATCTCCACATTGATAGACACGCTTATGTGAAATATATTTCATTTTTATTCCAGCACAGAGCCCCACTTATCTGTTCAAATATGCTTTGCATTCAGCACGGCACGCCTGGCATAGCACAGATCCATCTTGATAATTGTCACATGCTGGAGTTGAATGTGGACCGAGTGAAACACGACTACGTGCCTCTTCACACAGCTGTGAATTAACAAGGAGATTTCACTGTCAACGTTCACACCCTCGGTGTTGCTGTAAATCACGTGCAACGTGGCAATGCGCTCCGTTATATAGTTTCTGATATGGAAGATCATCATCACGCAGACAAAAAAGCACTGAATGGCAATATTAAGTGGATTATACAACAATGATACTGTCAGTCTCCTCACCCCCTTTACAGTGCCATGCGGTTTACTCGACATAATCACTATACTTACGTCCGTGTCCTCCCTCTTCACCTCTCTTTATGTGTGCTTGTGTGGCTTATTGCACTATAGTATACATACTGTACATACTGTACAGTGTGTGCGTGTGTGTGTGCGTGTACATGCGTATACTTGTGTGTATGTGTGCACAGACGTGTGTGTGTGTGTGTGTGTGTTGTGTGTGCAGTATGTATAGTATACGTGAGTGTGTGTGTGGGTGTCTGTGTATATGTACATGCGTATACTTGTGTCTGTATGTGTACACACTACAGACACGCTTGTGTGTGTGTGTGTGTGTGTGTGTGTGTGTGTGTGCACGTGCACATGCTTGCCCCCTGGGGTCCTGGCTGCGTTAATAGAGTTCTTTAGTCACAGATCTGTGTGACAGCAGGTAGCCCTGCCGGCCCGTGCCGTGTGCTCTGTACAAATGGTCTCCTGGGTGAGGGGCTGTCACAGCCACTCTCACCAGGGAGTCATTCCAGCCTCCCCGTTCTTTCTTCCAAACACCTCGGCTACTGTACGTCCTCTCCTAAAAACACAACAAGAAGGAAAAACAACAACTGTCTCACTTTGTGCACACACACACACACACACACACACACACACACACACACACACACACACACACACGAACACACAAGTGTATAATAACCAGTAAGACGCCTGAGGGCGAGGTCGCGTGCACGCATCCGCCTGGGTGACGGCAGACTGCTGGGCGAGCGCTGGCGCTTTGGCATGGGGGGGTCAGATCAACATATCGAACGAATTCTGTACTGGCCATATATGGAGCGTGTCTTGAGTGTACCAGGGTTTGATGAGGTCAGATCAACATATGGAATGTCAGAACAGGTCAGCTCCATATATGGAGATCTAAGGGTGGCAGCGGGGGCAGTGTCTTGAGTGTACAGGGTTTGATGAGGACCCAGGTAGGGCCGGGCCTTAATTTTCGGCCCTGTTCATAGTAAATGTGACCTGCGGTCACATTTACACTGGGTATGCACATTCATAAAGTGAGTGGCAAATCGAGTGGCAAAATGAGTGTGAAAGGGAGTTTAACGTCGTTTAATGCAATCAGATAGGACTTTCCTTTTTGGATGTATGGGCTGTCAAGGCCAGAGAGTAGTTTTTAGTCACTCAGTCGCATAACTTCTGGCTATGATGATGATGTCGCATGCACACCCTCTATATATCCTAATCCTTTCCTATAAGCTTAACTCGTGAAAACTATATTATTCTATTCTTCTGTACTGTACATTACAAGGACACACTGTGTGTGTGTGTGTGTGTGTGTGTGTGTGTGTGTGTGTGTGCGTAACCTCTGCTGGAAAAAACAGGGGGCACAGGTGGCATGATGTGCCTGCACCCACCCACACCATGCATCTAGCTGGGATTGAAAGTCTACTTTCCGTCTTGCAAACAGATCAATAAACCCCTGCATGTGTGTGTGTGTGTGTGTGTGTGTGTGTGTGTGTGTGTGTGTGTGTGCATGCACGCTGAAGCGCACACATGCACACAAACACGCACACACACACACACACACACACACACACACACACACACACACACACACACATGGAGGGAGAGGGTGAATCCAACGCTCTGCAGTACAGAAGGGTCCATTGTTAGTTTGTTACAGTGAGCATGCTCTGGCTACACTGTACAATTCTGAGCGTTAATTCAACTCCCAACAGTGTACATATCATGGAACCATATGTAAGGGTCAATTTGGTTCTATTTGTACACTCTGAGTTACACGTCCATAATGAGGGTCCATTTGGTCCCATTTGGTCCCATTTGTCCACTGAGAGTTTAATTGACACAGAGGAGGTTTTCTGTGTATTGTGTGGTCTATCATTTGAAAGCCTCCTCAGTGTAGAAAACTCGCTTGTAATTCTATTCTAAGCTTTCATGCTTTTTAGTTTCTGAAGCGTGGGGGTCATTTCTGTATCAATCACATGTCACCACCACGGGGACATTTCTCCTCCGTACCTTTCTGAGAAAGCCATTGTATGCTACCAATTACGTTGTTTCAAGTCAGCCGCTGAAGCGGATGAAAAAATATGAATGTGTGTGCGTGTGCGGCCGGGAACAATTACAACCCCTATGTGGTTCACTTTGTGGGACACAGCATAATTACCACCACTGAGATTGTATTATTATTTTTCCCTTACAAAATTTTAAATAATTATTATCCAAACAGACAGCTAGCGTAGGGAGGTCAGGTTTAAACAATATAATAACAACAGAGGCCTGGGCCAACAGAATGGATCAGTGTGGGAGATCTGGAAGAGACATGCATGTGATGCTGTCTGTGTTTCAAAGCACACTGGCTCCATCCGAAGGCGCCTAAAAGCAACTGCAGCAGCTAAAAGAGGGCCGTTGTCAGCATGCATGTTGCTGCAGTCTAGTAGGAACAAACTAATTTATGAGTACACTTCGTTTGCAGCACTCATTTCCTGTTCCAGTTCAGTGTCCCATAGCTTCGTTTCATTGGCCTGTCAGTAGACAGGAAAGAAGGTGTCATGTGTTTCATGTGTGCCAGGTGCCATTCCAAGACAATTAATTGTTTTGACATTCAAGACAATAAATCAAATGAAACTATGGGAAACTGAACTGGAACAGGGAACGGGTATGCCACGGTTGCTACCCTCTAGAAACTTGGGACTACAGCTATAGCTGCACAGAGCCTATTACGTAGGTACAGTATTTTGAAATTAATATAATTTAAATTAATGCAAAACTGTTATTGTGCATTGTTTGTGAATCCTAACTGAAAGGCATTCTTCTTAACTATATATACATTACATAATACATATAATTTCTAACCAATATCAAATTACAGTAGTGGTTCCCAAAGTGGGGTCCGGGGACCCCCAAGGGTCCTTGAGGGAGTTCCAGGGGGTCCCCAGTTAAATGATAGTTTGGAACCAAATGGACCCTTATGGGTCTGTACCTGTGAGAGTGTACAAAATGGAACCAAATGGACCCGTTTGTACACTCTCACAGTTAAATTAACATTGATTATACAATAAATTGTTGGTCCCAGAGATAGAAATGCCATTAAATGGGGATCTGTATTCTGTAGACTAATATGCATGTCAAATGGGGGTCCTTGAAATTAGTTGAGAATCACTGCTAGAGCCGTAAAAATCCCTGGCATATCCTTTCAAATGGGGGTCTGCGGGTTAATTATTGTCAATTTGGGGGTCCTTGACATGAAAAGGTTTGGGAACCACTGGTATACAGTGTCCATAATGTCCCTGGCCTTTGCTCTTGACTCCTACTCCTTGGGTTTTACCACTAGATGGCTCTGTGTTCTTTGAGTAATGAGCAGGTGTTTTTCGATTTCTCATTCCCACTTCCAACTCTCTTTTATTTTTGGAACTTGGGTATGACATTCAGTGGCACTAGAACTGGGGCCAGTGACTGAATGTCAATCTATGTTTGCAGGAGTTGGTCAACAGGGGCAATGCAGGATACGTGCATGCATAATGGTTCTGCATATAGAGAGAAACAGCGGTCACTGTCCAAGACATCAGGAGGAGCAAAGCTGTAATTTTTCTTTTTTTCATTTAATTTGTGGGGACAGTAACTAAAATTGTACATATTCCAGAGAAATACCCGTAACACCCCTAACAAATATAGACAGATACACCCATAGTCCATCCCATAGAGTTTGTATTGCAACAGTATATGAGTTCTATATATATGAAATGTTTTTTTTGTTGTGGCTTTTGCCTTTATTTTATATTTTTTTATGGAGGGACAGACAGTAGGCTGACAGGAAATGGGGAGAGAGAGATGGGGGGGAAGACATGCAGTAAAGGCCAGTAAACTGCCAGACTGGATTACCAGCCAAGGACCATTGAGCCATGGCCCAGGCCGAGTCGAGTTCTATATATATTGACCACACCTGGAAGCTGACATTTCCCACAGCGGGTGGGGGATCTCCCTGACCCATGCAGTGACTGGCCAAGCAGGCTGGGCTTTGACAGCAATGAGGAACAGGGGTTACGGACCGAGGTGCTCCCTGGCAGACAGTCTGTTGAAACGTGAGAGTCGGGCCTGGCCAGGCACTCTGCATGCCGTCGCCTCAGTCTCCTCGGTCTGAGCAGCCAGGCAGAGAGGGATATAGCAGCGGGTTGAACTGGGGTTACAGCAGGGCGAGCGAAAACCCTCAGGATCTGGTGGTGCTTAGAGTGTCGATACTAAGCAGTTCCATCCCATCTAACTGTATCAACTAATCGGCTTAGATTCAAGTCAGAAGCCTTGAAATTATATTCTGTATGATAATGAGCTTAAAGGCTTCGCCGTAAAGGAACGGATGACGCTCCTCGCCACAGTCGACTGTGATGAATACTGAATCAACGAGGCATCTAAAAAGAATGGCTCTTATGGGAGTCATTAAGCCCCTGAATGCTAATTGGTACCTCAGTTCAGACCGCGTACAGTAACTTCAGCACCTCCATTGTCATATTCCTGTGCTCATCGATGCGTACGTGGCTCACGCGCTGACCTTGGTCTAAGCGAGAGAATCTCTATAGATCAATATCCATGTGGATGCAGGCAGTAGCACGTAATATTACCTTACAGATCATACTGCAAATGAGGGTGAACCTCCATGCTCTTTTTTTGAGAATAAATAAAGATTTCAATCGATCAATACTTAATGGCACCGCTATTGATAACATTAAAAGGACTGGGGATCTCTCTCCTCCCCATCTATCGAATCTATCTATCTGAAGCAGGGCGTCATCATTTTTTTCTTGGCATAAATAAGTAATAGTGTATCGGTCATGCAAATGATGAGTTAGAATGTCAATGTATTGATGTGCTGTGTGTATGTTAGATCTAGTTACCGAGTCGCTCTCTCCAGTGACAGCGATTCAAAACCTCAGACAGAGCCCGTTGGACCACCGCAAAGTGACTCATAGATGGAACCCGGTCTGTAATGAACAATTCCGTTTGAATGCTCTCCTTGTAAATACTTATTTTTCTCTTCTCCTCTTGTCCAATACCACCAGCAGACATCCAGTTTTCCTGTGCTTGCTTGGGGAGTTGAAGCTGTTGAGGCTCCTGTGGGCCACGTCCTGACAGCCTGTCTCCATGAAGGCCTGGTAATGAGAAGGACTGTGTTCATTCTGTCTACTTGTGTTCTCTGAACAACGGTACGTGCTTGTTGTTTTTCGGTGCTTCTGTACGTTGCGGTTTGCCTTTATCACTGCCATGACAAGTATTAGCAACAAGAGCAACAACATTCATACATTTATCTATACACACACCATGTATTTGACGAAGTTGAAAAGCTTGCAATCCACAGATGTTTTCTGTCTCTCTCTCTCTCTCTCTCTCTCTCTCTCTCTCTCTCTCTCTCTCTCTCTCTCTCTCTCTCTTTCTCTTTCTTCTCTCTCGTTGCAGCCTGGTCTTGACTGCAAAACGTAAATACATTTTGTAAAGACCACACCACGCAAATGTGCATAGATTAAGTTAAGTCCCGAAATATGTAACTGCCAATACTTACATCCGTTACCCCTGTATGTATATTACGTATTAAAAAAATTCAGTGTTTGCAGTTATGCCAATAACAACTGGAGAGAATAGCCTATAATTCAGGACTCAGACCTCTCACAGCTCTGAAGCACCCTATTGCGAGTTTCATATTGTACCAATAGTTTGTTTAGGCATATAAACGTGAACTTAGTCATGACTCATGACTAATATTTGCCTGCACAGACTTATACATTACAGTAGTACACACAATGCTGACAATGAGCTATACGATTCTTTTTAAAAACTGGGGTTTGTGCCAGTCTGTTTCACTTTATAACAAGTGCTCAAGTCATGAGTTCAATCACGCAAGAGTAGGGTTGTAACGATATAGTAACTATCAAAATATCGATTTTAAGAATATTTAAGTATATAAGTATATCAATATGTAAACAGTAAATATCATATCGTATCGTTTGACTTTGTATCATATGGTTTTGCAACGATAATAATCGGTAATAATACATCTTTCCCTTAAATAATCTGCACTATCCACAAGTTTCACAAATATTTGATGTATTTGCTAAATACCGGTAGTTACTTTATCGATTTCAAATCATTGAATCGTATGCTATCGTATCGCCATAATGAACCAATATCGTCCATGTACTGTATGGTATCGTCAACCATGTATCGTGATCGTATCGCTGTTAACCCATTTTGGCGCGGGAACCCCTTTTGGTGTTAGCATTACGTTATGCTTTAGCTATCGAAAAATAGCAGATCTTGCGCTACGAGCTTGTAGGTCTGCTATTTTTGAAAAATCTAAGAACGACTGACATAGAAACATAGCTTTTTTCAGAAAACTGTCAGGATGTAGAAGACATTTTTAGAATCTGATCTCAGGTCAAAATGGGTTCAAATGTATCGTTACACCCCTACACCAGAGCCAAAACAACTGGAACCATGGCAGGTAGGTACACTGGGAGTGGGCAGGCACACGCCTAAAGAGCACCCAGGCATACTCTGATATAGAACTGATATGGGACCTAAAGCTGGCCCAAGCCTCTCCCCAACACTATATGTTGCATTCATGTACTTCATAAGATGGTCATTCATGCATTCAGGTCCTACAACTTGGTCATTCATGTGCTTCAACAATGTGGGCATTTGTTTATTTTTGTATTTTTTTGTATGACGTTGTTGGTCTGACTTCAGCCCTTTATTAAACACAGACATATATATGTGTTTAGTAGCCCTTTTACAAAGAGCCCATTCAAGTACTCTTTATGTTGTGCTTAGTTTTACATGCACCAAAACAAATTATCCTTAAAAATAGTTTGTTTTTCTTTTTTTCTTAAAAAAGAAAAAGATAGATACCTAAACAATCAGACAGACCAATACTCATTATGTATTTATGTCAAAGAAAATTATGGTGCCCTGCTTATCAGACAGACAGACCTTTCAGGTGTTGTAGCACAAACACAGTAGAGGATAAGATTAAGATGAAGGGGGAAAAAATACATGCGAGAAATTAATACACATGGCATACACATATGCGTCTTGAGCCCCCCCTCGGTCTGCATTGTCTTGGGGATGTACAATATAGTGCCTGTCCTTCCTGGCTTCTCGTTGTCCCAGCATAGCTTATCAGGCAGACACCTTTTTAATTACTCGGCGTACAAAGTAGTGTGTCTTAATTTCCTGACTAAACTGTTCCAGCTATTGGAGGAATCTGCAGAGAGGATGAAAGAGGTGTTCCTCACCACCAGCTTCCCTCTCTCAAACGATTAAGCTTCCAACAGGAGGAAACTGTTGCTTAGGAACAACAAGGGCTCTCACAGAGCCACCTGTAGCTTTGGAGATGAAACGCACAATCATGACGAGGGTCAACCAAGGGGGCTAGAACCATAGACATAAAAAGGTAGACGGCTCTGGGGCGCGTGTCAAAAGTGAAGGCACAATTTTCCCGGGATTCCTTGTGAAGCATAGCGGAAGCGTCATGTGTAACAGAAGTCCCGGAAAAGATGTGCTGTGATTGGAGTCGCATGAGTGACGTCACATGGGCAGCAACGCAGCAGGCCTTCAGCAAATGCCTTCAGCAGCACTTCCGCTTGATGACTTCCTGCCTTCAATGGAGACACGTCGCTCCAATGAACTGCAGCGGCCAATGAGGCATCTATTCTTTTTTTTAATATCTATGTTTAGAACAAGCTCCATTTCTGTGGGTGGCTTGGCTCTAAGGCCATAACAAAAAGGGGAGACCAGACGGAGATAAACCAAGAAATAAGTGTTTTATTTAACAAATAATGAAAAATAGAATTAATGAATGCATTTTTTTGTTCCAACTCAAACCGGCAGGGAACAAACTGCCCAATTAACAAAGGACAACCAAAAACAAGGGTGCTCTGATGTGATGCCTGAGGAGGAATGGAGATACATAACATTAACAGAGCAGGTCTTTTATAGTGTTCTGGGAGGATACTGGCCACAGTGGCCAGGTGTCTCAATTTACAATTTAGGCATTTAGCAGACGCTCTTAATCCAGAGCGATTTACATTAAGCAAGAACAAAAAGCATGGGAATACATCGCATATATAAAAAGCAAAGCTAAGAACGTAACGGTGTAATATCTATATAATGAAACTATACATATATACTATACTATGCTATACATATGTACTATAAAGTGCTATGACTAGATACAATACAATTATAGTGCTGTCTACATAACATGCTATAAGTCTGTAACAAATGCTATCTAAGTCTACAAAAGTGCTATCTAAGGGGGTAGGGTAAATGCTATGTGCCATGATTTCAGACTATAGATTGGGATTGATGCTGCAGTTCTGACTGCAACGGGAAGTGCATTCCACAGTTTTGGAGCCAGAAGGGAGAAGAGTTTGTCTCCCCTTCCGCAGATTGCCTCTGGCTTCGCCCTCCAGTCCAGCACTGCAATAGGATTGGTTATAGATAGATATTAAAAAATAAACAAAAAGAATAGATGGCTCACTGGCTGCTGCAGTTCATTTGAGCGACGTGTCTCCATTGAAGGCAGGAAGTCAAGCGGAAGTGCTGAAGGCATTTTGTTGAAGGAACGCTGCGTCGCTGCCCAAGTGACGTCACTCATGCGACTCCTCCATGTCTCTCGCTGTCACTCAAGTGACTACTGGCCAATCACAGCGTGTCTTTTCCAGGACTTATGTTACGCACGCTTCACAAGGAACCTCGGGAACATTGTGCCTTCAATTTTGACACGCGCCCCAGAGCCGGAAAAGGCGTCTACTTTTTTATTTCTATAATTAAAGCAGGCATGCCTCTCAGACAGGACAGACTCCATGAATTTAAGGCCCAGGGGGCCGTCACAATACACACAGTGCTATATTTTTCTTCTTAGTCATTTTCTTTTTATTCCTTCGTTTTTTTCCAATGGGAGGTTTGCTGAGCACGAATGCTCTTTTTCAGCAGCCACGGCCTTATAGGCTACTGTTGGCCATTGAGCAGCTTCTCTCGAGCAGTTCAATGCCTTGCTCGAGGGCACATAGGGTGAGAGTTGGTCATTCACCTTATGCACGAAAGTTGTTCGGCATGAGGAGACGCATATGTGTATGCCAACGTTTTATTGCTGACGGTCAAACGGTCATGAGCTATGCCTGTTCAAAGTTTGCCCTTTTAAATGAGTGCTATTGCACCACCCTTTGGCCAATGGTCTTATACTGTTTTCCATTGAGCAGCTCCTCTGTAGCGGCTGGAGGTTCAATGCCTTGTTCGAGGGCACTTCAACGGTGTTAAGTGTGAGTGTTGGTCATTTACACTACGCACATGTGTTTCTTTTTTTTTTTTAACACTTTATTTTGATTTTTATTGTTGAATAAATGAAAAAACATATGTGTACATTTTGTTGAATCCGACATGTAAATATCCCCCCCTCCCCCCAAATCAAGGTCAGAACAAGACAAATAAAACAAAGACAGACAGTACAAGACAGTAAAAGTAATTAGTAAACTAGTTTTGAAAGTGCTAATGAACAAAAAATAAAATTAAAATAAAATAATAATAATAAAAGAAATTGTATTTTCCATCAGGGTATGGTATCTAGGTTACATACATTGTATCCATCTTTCAGTTTAGATAGTAAGTTGCTCTGTATCCAACTGTCTACTTACTGAGGGCCTCTAACCAGAGGTCGGACAATGTCAGGTTTGGTATGAGGTATCAGATTGTACAGGGGAATATGGGTTTAAGTGAAAGTTATACTTTCTACAAACTCTATGAAAGGGGTCCAAGTCATAATGTATCTATCTTTAGAACCACTACGGTTGTACCTTAGTTTCTCTAGGGGAATCATGGAGAGAACCTCTTTGACCCACTGTTTGAATGAGGGAGGTGTCCCCGACTTCCATTGTCGAAGTATCAATCTACGAGCCAAAAGCGTTGTGAATGCCACCGCACATGTGTTTCTGGCGGAAACCACACTATATACTTTAGTTGACCAGAGTCCCCCAGGGCTCCATACTAAGTCCATGCCTTTTCTGCCCCCAGAACAAGGATGCCAGGGGTTCGTGTAGGGTAATTAATTGGCTGTACAAGCCGGCTCTCACAGAACACTTAGCGATGTGTCCCTGCTAATGCATTGAAAGATGTAAACAGAATCACTCTACTGCTTAGTTACCTGAACAGAGAAATATTTATGGCCTGAGTTCACTGGGCGGCTGATCACTGTGTAATCTTGAGAACAAAATGGACATGCTTGGTGACACTGGCTATTCCAGCTCTTTCAAGTTCTCAAATGGACTGGAATAAAGTCATGACATGTTGACGTATCCAGCTCCCTGCTGGATACGTCAACATGTTGGAAGTGGAAGTGGAAGTGTGTGTGTGTGTGTGTGTGTGTGTGTGTGTGTGTGTGTGTGTGTGTGTGTGTGTGGAGAGGGGATGGCAAATTAAGAACATGAGATTATACTGTATTCTAACAATGGATTTTTCCCACCACATGAGGCCTCTATGATGAGAACATTTCAATTGAGAATTCAAGAACTTTAAATGGGCTGAGGTTCCATGCTGTAGTAATAGTATCACTCTTCAAGGTTCAAGGTCTTTATTAATGTCCCAGAAGGGCAATTAGGTTTACAGCAAGAGTAGTGGTTTAAAACATACAAACAATACAGGACAACAACAGACATGAGACACCATAGCATAAACAGAGGTCTGGGCGCATCTAGTACAGGTATAGAATCAAAGATAAAAAATAAGAAGGCTACATTCAGAAAAACTCTTCACTTTTTAGTATCACTAAAGTATCACTAAATAGTATCACTAGTTCTAATGGTGGTTTGGAACTGCATGTCATGACTGTAGTATTGTCTACGCATGCAATTTCTAAATAAAAATTAATAAATAAAAAGAATAATAAAGAAATGCTGCATTTCTAAGATATGTGATATGATACCTTTGGTTACCTTTTATTTCAGCTTCTATTTAGAGTTCTGGTCATTGTCTGTGGGTATGAATGAATGATGAATTTCTGGAATTCTCTTCAAAGCATATTTGGAATAAAACATTATTCTCTTCAAATAGGAAAGCAAGGCTTCATGACGTCAAACTTCAAACTCTCTGGACGAGTGAAGAGAAGTAATGAAGCCTGCATGGAATGTGGCCTCTTCTCACACCTGAAAACATTGGGATCTTGTCAAGTTATCTTTGTCGAAAGCACACTAATCTCAAGGTCCAGGGTCTTCCAATTTATTCTGAGAGAGAGAGACAGAGGGTGAGGCAGAGAGAGGCAGAGACAAAGAGTATTTGTGGGTACGTGCGTGCGTGCGTGCGTTCGTTCGTTCGTGTGTAAGCATGAGCGCATAACCAAAGCATTCTTACATGTGTCCCCATGTGGAATGGCACGATGACCAGCTCTGACAATTAATAACCGATCTTCATGTGTATGTCAAATAATGATCGCCAAACGCAGCTCTCACAATGGACGGCATCATTTTCTTCAATAAGCGTCAAACTTGAGGCTCCCTTTCATGTCCTGTCCTTTAAGATGAGCCCAGTGTTTTGACCTCATGTCAAGCCTATATAAATTACATAATAGTTCTGGGGGTGGACTTCACTGTGGCATGTGGAAAACTTGGCATGGTGCAACGCTTTCAAAAGGCGTAGCTTGTATCCAACCAAGCATGGTAGTGTTACTCATGCATAACACATTTGTGATCAGAGTCGGTCTGTGTTGTTGATCTTTGGTTATTCCACAAGGTCACGGCAGGGTCTAGATGTGTGAGGCCTGATATTTTGTTATGAGAATTTTATGTTTTGACTCCTTCTTACAACTTAGCCACTTTCAGCCTGGCATCATGTTTCTACTATTATTATTATTTTTACTTTTGCTAAAGTAACTACAGAACTACAAGCTCACAACACGTCCACGATGTGACACATTGTGAGCTTGTAGATTGGCTATTTGTTGTTGTTTTTTTAAATAGGGCCAAAGTGGTTAATAATATGAGCAGTGATTATAACAAATACAGCTTCATAGCATAGCATATCACAGGCTTATCACTTCAATAACTGATAATATTGTGTAACGTGTCAACATCATTACACAATACATTGCTTAACATCAAGTGCTTTTTCTAGCTAATTCATATGTGAATGTTGATATTACGGTTCTGTTAAGCACTACTGTAACCCTGAACCAGCCCAAAGCTCAGATCAGGTTCCACAAAATAAAAACAAGAATAAATAATATCACAAATCATAACTTTTCACATTTCTATGCACATTATATATTTTCATAGTTGAATTTGAAACTAAACAACCAACATGTGGAAGATGTATTTCAAATCAAACGTGCGCATATTGGATTGACAAAGCTGAATTGACTGCACTGTAAAGTATTCCCATGCAAATATGAGAAACTAACACTTTTAATTAACAACAGAGGATCTCCTCTAGACTGTGTGTTGCCTGAAGGCACTGAAGAAATAGGATGCAGGAAAGAGCTAACAATGGGTAAATGTTTTATAACCATTTATGTAGTTAATTAATATTCACATTCATATATTATGCTGATTTAACTTCATTATATCGGGAATCGGGATATTCCCTTGTGGTAATATTTACCATTGTAAATAAAACTATTGTGTGTATAGTCAGTCACCAAATTTTTAAGTGGTGCAACCACTTCATTAAGGAGCTTTGTGTGTCTGTGGGTGGGTGGCTGGCTGGGTCTGTCCGAGCACGAAAATAGCATTTGGTTGGTTTTCACAACCAAGGGTCACTGTTGCTAGATGTTCCGGGGACCCCCCGGCAACCCCCGGGGACCCCCACACGGTAACTCTGTCATTTCTCTGCCGTTTTGGATGTGGACCGGAACCGGGCCAGTACCCTGGGCATGTTCCTGTGGGTCTGGAAGTTTCAGGCACCCCCCGGGGACGCCCACACGGAGTTGCACCACTTACTTCACACAGGTGTGATTTTTATACATTAGATTACATGAAGCCAGGCTGCCAATGTTTGATTTGCTATTCTTTCTTGTTGTGTTACTAAATTATTTGATGACTAGCCAAGAGTCCTTGAAAGTGAAGACATCTCAGAGGAAACTGCCCCTCAGATGTTTGACTTGTATGACAATAACACTCGGTTTCGCTAGCGCCACAACAGATACAGTAGTGTTTCTCAAGACCCTGCAACTTTTGGGTTGCAACTGCAAGGAAATATCCTGTTGTTGTTGGGTTTTTTTAACCTTTCCTACAATGTATTTACATTTCTTATCCCTTCCAGGAGGCCGGAACGGCCGAAGGCGAGGGGTTATGTTTTTTCTCCTGTGAGTCCTCCATCCGTCTGTTCCATCCGTCTGGCCGCGAACAGCTCATCTCCGGCACTGTTGGACCGATCGGTGTGAAACTTTGCACGCACACTCCCAGTATAGGACAAGGAAGAACCTCTTTTTAAAAAATTGGTGGCATTATAAAAGAGAAATACATGCTTTAGCTTATAACTAATTTTTTTCTTTTATGACTTTATTCATAGGACAGTAGAATGACAGTAAATGGGGAGAGATACGCAGCAAAGGTGGATGCACTTAATGCAGTCCAGGCTGGAGTCTCTCCACATCTCCTGCAGGACTCTTACATTGTCAGTTCTCCTGGATGTCTAGTGGGTTTGGTATAAGAGTCTCAAAATTCACCAGAACACAGGAACTTACTATGATAAAGGTTTCTGTGGGAGGACCCCCAGACTCCCCACTTGGGGGGTCTGGGCAGTGCATGCAATCATACAGAGATGTTCACTTAAATAATGAATGGTTGTTATTAAAGATGGGTGTTACATTGCGTCACTCATCATCACATCAATGTATGTAGGCTTACTTTTTGCTAGTTCAATGCTAGTAATTAAAGCAAGCCTGATAAAAGTATCAAACTCCCAAAATTCACCAGAGCACAGGAAATTACATCCACTCTACCCCCCCGGGACCCAGACACCCCGCTTGGGGAGTCCCCCACCCCCCACCCGCCCCCCAAAAAAAACATCTCCTGGATTCTCATGAACGGGACTCGAACACATGACGCGCTGTCAGGCCAAAGCATATATGTGGAATGCGCCTGGACCACTTGGCCAGAGGGCACCCCACTTTAATGTATTTCTGTAGCCTCACTCCTTCTGCTGATTCCAGGACTATGAAGAACATACATACTGTACATAGTGTGTGTGTGTGTGTGTGTGTGTGTGTGTGTGTGTGTGTGTGTGTGTGTGTGTGTGTGTGTGTGTGTGTGTGTGTGTGTGTGTGTGTGTGTGTGTGTGGCGCGGAGGTCCACTGCTTCACCATTATCATCACTGCCTCATGGCTGATTGACTCTCTCCCCACAACCAGCAGGAGACAGCCTGGATGTGTCTTCTGTTATCAACATGATGGAGAGACCCACACAGAGAGACTCCCAAGAAAGAAAGAAAGAAAGAAAGAAAGAAAGGGACGAATAAACGAACGACCTTCCTTCGAACAAACAAGCGTATGAAGTAAGGAAATCTCAGTCCGCATTGACTCAACTAAACAACGTTCCCTCACATTCTCTTCTCCTTGTGCATTGTGTAGTGACCCAAAGACTATTGCTTCATTCTGAACAGTATTATTACGGTAGCCTAAAGCAGCGTGAAGGACATTAAACGATCTGTTTCACTTATTATTAACCCACACATGTGAACCTTGGTAAAAACCATTCAACCTGTCCACGGTTTCATTGGCATGTCCTTTCAGAGTGTGTCCAGTGACATACTTTATAGCACGTGCTTTTAGGTATTGCACACTACACTGTCTAGTGCTCATGTTGTTGTCTTTGTCACAATTTGTCACGATAAGAATGTAATCTAGAATAAATTACGGACAACACTGTGAAAATGTTGGTTTTCACATCAGAGCTACGAGTGTGTCATTGCTCTTTCACTCTTCATAAATCAGACACAGTAGCCATTTATTGCAAACAATGAACAGCATAGAAAACCTCAAAGGTGAAAGGTCTATGCCATGGCCTAGTAATATCTAGAAATTGACTTTCCAAGTCCGTTTTAAAGTTGTATGTATTAATTAAACTAACTTATTTATTCCCTTATACAGTCATGTTCATAATACAGCACAGATACATTTCTAATTTCATATTCCGAACATTTGTTAACTGATTTAGCTAAATACCAATCAGTTGTGGAAGACTGTTCTGTAGTGTTTATGTGCAGACTGCAGAGTGACACCCATGGCTAAAACAAAAAGGGGACATCCATTGACTTGTTTGTTTATATAGTCCACAGAAAATGCCCACTTGTGCCATGAATTTGGGAATGGAAGCTATTTATATATATATATGCTATATATTTGCTTTATTGTATATGCAAGGGAGGGATTAGTGTAGTTTGCACGTGTTTAACTTTTTATATCATTTGTTTGTGAAGCACATCAATTTATGTTGTATGAAATATGCTACATAACATTTACTTGATATTACTTCAATTAGCACTCTCATGTTGTTTCAGTAAGTTGTCAGATAGTTGTTTGTGGAAGTTTGATTGTAACCAGTGAAATGAACACGATGTACAATTTTAAAGTGTATCAATCCGTGCCATACACAGATGGAGGATTTTCCCACCTTAATGAGAACCAAACCCCTTTGAAATCTCCCCTCCCACATCCTCTTCCCCAGAGGGTTTTAATTGAATTGAGAGACACTAAGTGTACAGAATGGATCTGATTGTGTATGCAGGAAATCATCCACTTCAAATCAGGTAATGGCTCAAGAAATGTGTCTAGAGACATGACTGAGCAAACTGAGGGAATATTCTGGTGAACTTGAAATAGAGTCACTGTGTGTATGCCTTGTATTTATGTTTTTCCATGTTTGTACTTGTAGTAGCAGTAGTAGAGGGCATGAAGTGTAGAGGGCATGTGGGCCAGCTCTTATCAGTCCACGGTCCATGCGTTGAGTTTAGATTATAGAACCAACTAGAACTGCACTGTGTCGTTTGTTGCGTAAATGGCCTACTAGTGCGCAAGCAGAGCACGCAAGTACTTTCGACCGCTACAAACTGTCAAATCTCAGTAATGACTACTTGTGCCTGATACGGCAGTGGTGCCAGATTACATACATGTATACATAGGAGCATTACCTTTAATCCTCCCAACACTAAAACATATCGTCATTACGTCACCATCGAAAACCAATTACCGGTACACTCTGGCATTGGGTCCTTTAATCCACATCTTTTTTACGTCATCATTGAGAGCTAGTTATACATATACTATGTATATGTAATTTGTAAGTTGATTAGCGGTATACTGTGGTTACTTTGCGCCGTACGCACCGCCCCAGCCGTCCCGCCAATAGGGTGACAGTAGGGGGATAGGGTGACAGTAGGCTGACGGGAAAAACTATCCCAGATGGTATCTTTATTTTGGTTTGGGTCCACAAGTCTCACAATGGCGTTTCTGTGACGTAAGTAATCTTGTGTATAAGGTCAAGCATATTTGACTGTGACGACCCATAGCCGACTTTCAAATATTTATATTTTGTGGCATCAAAACACTTCATTTACCCTATAATAGTCGTCTTATACTGTACATGAAAGAGTAGCCTAGGCTATAGCCTATTCCTATACCATAAGCTACAATATTTTAAGGGGCACATGAAGTATGCCAAAATTGAAGGATATATTGTAGGCTATAGAATTTAGGAGGAAACCATTGAGCTGTACCAGTAAATCACGTCATATCCTACTCAAGATGTTTATCTTTCCACATATTATCTTTTCATGTGTGCTGGGCTGGAAATGAGTAAACAGCCTGAACTTGATAACATTCAGTAATAGGAATGTAATCAAGTAGGCTATAATATGGTATAATAATATGCCTAATAATAATAACAACAACAACAACTAGCACATTGTTTATTTGTATAGTTGATTAAACCGACAGTGCTACCAAGCATGGTAGGCTACCATGCTTGGTAAACCATGATCCTTAATGTCCTTAAGTTGTAGTTGCCTATTTTGCAATGTCATCTCGGGCTAGCCTTTGCTTGACCCTCTCTTGTGATCTTTCATCTTTCTCTCTTTTTAAAAACTAATATATAGTCTACCATAGTCATTTTGTGTATAACGTTTAGTTAGTTAGTTAAATTGATGTTTGAATAACGGTCGCTAGATAAGTTGCTGAATGCTGAGTTGATGTTGTCCGTTCATAAACCAGGCATGCACTGATCTCTCTCTCTCTGTGCAAGTCAAGAAGTGTGCAGGAGCGGAACCTGTTGCTCAGCAGCAGGCTAGGCAGCAGCCCCTGCACTCGACTCCTCCTCCTAGGCAAACCCATTAAATCCATGGGGATGATGAGGTCCCGGTTAGTAACTTAATAAAGCGTCTGGATGCGATCCCGGGATTTACAATGTGCAGATTCTCCACTCTCCGACAGTCACAGACCACTGCTGCTTGCCTGTAAGTACTGAGAGGGTGATAAAACTTTTGTGCTGTGCTGACAGGAGTGCAGTCACTGCAGTGTGTTATTATTCCATCTTGACTTGTTAATTGACTCACCTGGACTTATATTATGAATGTATCTGGGACTAACAGTGGGACTAGTGCATGTAATTGCTTTAGGTAAGTCGACTCTTATACTAGGAGAGTGGAGAGTAACTCAGTTTAAAGAGTGTAACTCAAGTAGCCTACAATATTGAGGTCTCTTGATTATTTCAAAATTTCCATAATTATATTTTTGTATTATCTTCTATCCACTATGACACTACACATTCAAATCATCATAGTGTCTATTACATCTCAGAGGCAAATATGTTATACTTAGCCACAATTATTTGACAGCTTTGATACAGATTTAGATAATGCATAGATTAATCCAGCAGCACATAAACTAATTAAAGTAGCCTATTGTGCAGTAATTAAACATACAGCACTTAACCTTTATCAGAGCAACAAAGTGATTAGCACTAAAATACAATCCAATAATAATATGATTGTGAAATGGGTCATTATGCATAATAATGAGTATTGAGTACTTTGTGTTTGGTACTTCACATACTATTTTGTTGCTAATAGCCTACTTTTGATTATTATTATTTATACTTTAAGTGCATTTTTGAATACATGTTTATTTCCAACATTGAACACTGTAATCCAATGTATTTCTGGTTGATTGAAAAGGCATAGGCTGAAGCTTAAATTCATGCCTATCCTTTATACATGTTGGTATAACATCAGTTACAATACAGCACTTGTATGGTTACATGTACTACATTGTGGTGTTGGACTGTTGGCACTTTCACTTCAGTGCAGTCCAATGTAGTCTCTGGTGGAGATTGGCCAGGCCCAGTTCAGTGATGGGCTCTGTAGTTAATGTTCAACAATATTCAAGAAGAAGAGGACAGTTCATCAGGCCGTTTATTGGATGCCAATGTGATTATCTTGGTCATTCTACTAATGATGATGATGATCAGAAGTAACGACCTTGTCTTTTCGAGCGAGTGAGCGAGTGAGTGAGTGAGTGAGTGGGTGAGTGGGTGAGTGAGCGGGTGAGTGAGCGAGCGAGCGAACGCAAAATAATATATCTCAGATTGCAAAATGACACACATTAGCCACCATCCCACCATGTTGAACGAATGCTCCGCCTGCCTGGCAGGCAGGCAGGCAGGCAGAGCAGGCACTATGTGATGGAAAGTCACTGGCTCAAATCCCTGGTGGAGTTATAAATGTTGTGCCCAGGAGCAATTATTCTGATAGAGTTCAGTACATTTCCAGCCACATACACACACACACACACCAGGCATACATAACTAGGCTAATCATTATGCTCGTTATTCGTTTCGCCAGGAGCTGCCTGTCCTTGTGCAACTGTCAGAGCATAATGGTGGCATTTAAGGGGATCTGGACCAAGGACTTTTGGAGGGCCGTATCTGGAGAATACCTGGCCACTCTAATCTTCGTCCTGCTCAGCTTGGGCTCCACCGTCAACTGGGCGGCGGGGTCAGAGAATCCACCCTCCGCTGACCTGGTCCTCATCTCGCTGTGCTTTGGCCTGTGCATTGCCACCATGGTGCAAAGCTTCGGGCACATCAGCGGCGGACACATAAACCCCGCGGTCACGGCGGCCATGGTCGTGACCAGGAAGATGAGCCTGGCCAAGTCGGTGTTCTACGTGGCAGCGCAGTGCCTGGGAGCCATCACCGGAGCTGGCATTCTGTACATGGTCACACCTGCTGCCCTCAGAGGGGCCTTGGGCGTCACACTGGTGAGGAAGGACGTGGTCCAATAGTATTGTAATTACAATTGTGTCCTGTGGCATTAATAAGAATTGCTATATGCCTATATTATGTTCTTTATGCAAAGTCGTTTTGCTGCTTTACCTTCTCCTCAAGGTAAACCCAAAGATCAACGTCGGCCACGCCCTCGTGGTGGAGCTCCTCATCACATTCGAACTGGTCTTCACCGTGTTTGCCACCTGTGATCCCAAACGCAATGACCTCCACGGCTCTGCCGGCCTGGCCATTGGCTTTGCCGTAACCATCGGGCACCTGTTTGCGGTGAGTATACTGTCAGCAAGGTGATTTAGGGTCACATTGGAAATAGCAGGTTCTCAAGTAAAGCTATTAAAACAAATGTTAAGGATTAGTGTATTGCAGATTCCAATTATGGGCTGTATTTCTACAAGCAGTTTTCTATTAGGTCTGATAGTGTACACCAGGGGTCAGCAAGTAAGTTTGGCCATCGGCCAACTTCTTTCTAAGCCATTAGATGGCGGGCCAGCCCAGCACATAATCAATGGATACTTTAAGAACTGGAACTTGTAAGCCTTATATACAATAATAATAACCATATTGCTGCGAAAGTTAATATGGATTTGCAGACCGCATTTTCTTCCCCAAAGGCTAAAGAGTAATGGTAAGAGTAAAACAGAGCATTTAAAGAATGCATATAGAACTGCGTTCATCATTGCAAAGATGTTGTGCCTTATCACGTCCTATCAATTTATTGCACTACGAGCGGTTCCAAATATAATGTCCAAATAGTCTATTTGGACATCATAGCCTATATATGTGTCTGTCAGTCAGATATTGTAAATGATTTACAAAATAATTCACTGGGCCATTATATTAGTGCTGGTTGTTGCAGTCCAGGGCCTGCTGCCTTCCACTGGTGTGCACCTTTCATGAGTCCCCACTCACTTACACACCCTTATTGGAGACTGCTATTCCATGGCAACCAGTCTCTCAGGAATTGCCCGAGCCATGCAGAGAAAATTAATGCACAGGGAAATGATTGTTACATCTTGTAATGTTCAGTTGGTCTTTGTAATGCATGCTTCTAATTGTCATGATGTACATCTGTACATCATGACAATTATAAGCAGTACAGACTCCTGAGTTCAATGAACACTCTGAATGTTACCGTATGCTAACGTTTAATTGCCAGTTCTGATACTATTAGTTTCATGTTTTAATTGAAATAAAACGTAAATAATGAACAGCTTATTCTTTTGTATTGTAGATCCCTTATACAGGAGCCAGCATGAACCCTGCTCGCTCCTTTGGACCAGCGGTCGTCATGTTTAACTTTGAGAACCACTGGGTAAGAGAGACCTTGAACTCATAGACTGCAAAATCCTCACTCTTGATAAGTTTACATTTTTACATGATTAGGGTTTAACTAACACTGAAGATTTTGCTGCATGGTTCACAAGGCAACAGTATTGACTCTTTTGACTATTTGATCCTCTTTGATCTTGCATTTGAACCTAGGTCAGTTTTGTAGTGTTGTCACTGTGTGGCACTTTTGTATGAAGGACACTTAACATTTCAGTGTTGGATATTAGCTCAGGTCACATGGGTGAGGGACTTGTGTTATACAGTTCATACACATGGTCCAGTACTGTTAAAAAGTAGTAACTAAACCTTGTGGTACTAAAACTAATGATCATAGTAATATATCCTGATGGAGGCTAGTATGTCAAACTGAAACCTGGTAAGGTCACATCATACCAAATTCCTTAGTTTATATTCCGTCGTATGACGGTGTCGCGTCATGCTGAAGTCTCAGAACGTGTCACCTATAAATCAGGCTTATCATCAGGGTGCCAGAGCAGCAAAAGACAGATCTAATGACACCATCATTCAAGGTCCAGGACATGTTCCCCTCCTCATACTAGTTGCATGAACAGGCCTTAACTACACACAAAAAGCTACTGTACATGTGTGGCAGAGTTGTGAATATCCCTTGAATTCATAAATGTATCATCACATAAAACAAGCACCAGAGTTTGGGCTACTAACAGTAAGAGATTTTTTGCTCTTCCAACTAGATAATGAGGTGTTGGATAACACGGTGAATTGCATTTGTTTGCACTGAATTCCTTATCCAGGCAGTTACATTTACTGAGCTCTTTGCAGTCAGCATGGTGTCATGTCGTGGTGTTAGTTAGTGAGTGTGTGTGTGAGAGAATTTAGTATAATTGGGAGCAGTTCTGTGACTATACAGATGGTCTTTTTTTCAGTATCAAATGCATGACAGCACCCTCAGCCTCAGAACAGCCTGGCTTTTAAAGAGCAACAAACCCCCCCTAACCCAAATGTGTGTGAAGGCTGACATCTAATGGTGAAGAGCTTGTTGGCTGGTTTCAGGGCCAACTGATACCATCTATATGACAGATAATGAAGTCACCTGGCACCAGTACCAGTCAATAGCAGATGGCCAGTTCAGTACAATGATTTTCACAATTAGTTTTGTATATATACATTTTATTATTTTAATTGTCTAATTTTATACTGCAGCTTGCTTGCCGTCCTTTTCTGACGATTTTCCCCTACCTGTAATCAAGTAGAGCCAGACAGTTTTGGTTAGAGATGTTAGTGCAGCATTATCTAACCTGTATGCAGTGGTGGAAAGTAACTGAGTACATTTACTTAAGTACTGTACAATTTTGTACTTTTGTACTGGAGTATTTCCGATTTCCAATACTACATATACTGTACACACATTTCGGCCATTTGAAAATCGCCGATCTACAAGCTCACAATGTGTCGCGATGCGACGCATTGTGAGCTTGTAGATCTGCTATGGGACATTCTGCATAGTGAGTACTTTTGGTGCCGATACTTTTGTACTTTTACTCAAGTACATTTTGAATTCCGGACTTTTTCTTCCAATGGGTTAGGCCTCACTCACACCTTTCGATCTAGCATACAACATTGATGCATGCTAGATTTACGCAAGATGTAAGTGTCATGGAATGCAATTCCAATGCATTCCAATTCCAATGCATTCCAATGCATTTCCAATGGAAGTCACATGGTTTGATTTTGGACTACAAGCTATTGTATGGCTTTCGGCTGTGTTTCGACTGCCCACACAAATGTTGTGTCAAACCATGTGACTCCCATTGGAAATGCATTGCGAGCTTGAATCAGCTATACATCTCATATAACAAGCATGTCAGTCTGTTGTAAAGGTGTGAGTGAGGCCTTAGTTCTACATGGCAGTATTGATACTTTTACTTAAGTAGAACAATTGAGTACTTTTTCCCACCACTGCCTGCCTGTATGTCACGGTGTCCCATGTTCTACTGCAGGTGTACTGGGTGGGGCCCATTCTGGGTGGCATCCTGGCGGCATCTCTCTACGAGTACCTGTACTGCCCTGACCCCGAGCTGAAGGAGAGACTCAAGCAGGTGTTCCAGAAGGACCCGTCTGGGAAGTACAGGGAAGTGGACCACGGTGTGTATCTGGGGGAGACGGACGGCATCGCCATCAAGCCGGGGACCATCAACTCCATCGACCTGGAGAAGGCAGAGAAGAAGGATCCATTGTTCCGAGACTCCTCGGGAGACGTGCTGTCCTCCGTATGACTATCGCGTGCACTGGAGATGGAGACCAACCTGTAAGGCAAGCGGAGGGACACTTTAATTGCCCAATATGGAGCTGTGCATCGGTCCCTGTCCTTTCCAAAGACTCTTCCCTAAATTCAGGATGGGATTTATGTCCCTGTCTGAAGGTTCATACCATTTCCGGTATCTTTTTTTTTCATCAGGCTTGAACCACTACAGCATTGTGGAACTAATCCAACGTAATGTACTCCAGCTGTTAAATGTATGCTCAAAAATCGTTCGTCTCGCTAATCATATTGTTCAGGCCCCGGAATGCTTAAACAACTGCGCTGAACAACTTCCTTGTATAGAACGGCATCCAGTTTTTAAATTGTTTCCAAGGGAGATATGTGTGCAGGCTGCAGGGTCATCCAATTATGGAAGGTCATCACGCTGAATTTGAGGAGTGAAGGTGAAAATGCAGCCTTGTTATTTTTGGATTAGTGTCAGACGTCGTGTGCATGTGGTATATATTGTAATAACATGAGAGATCTTCTCTCTGATCGTTAAGCACATTACAGGTCTCATGCTACGCGGGACAGCTCCACTTATTAGACAGCCTTATCTCACCTGTATTATTCTACATTCTCAGAGCAGCGCACCATTCAGGGAAACAAATCAATTTATTGAGCAAATAACTTTCTACATTGCCTTCTTTATCTTTTAAAGGAGTTTCTTTTTTTTGGTATTCGATGTTATTGTGATTCCTTGTTGTTTTGCTCTTTGTGTTGGTTTTTATTAGATTTCTTTTGAAGAAGAGAAAATTTGCTCTTGTAACTTATTTCTTTTTTTGTTTTGTTTACTGTTTTCATAAACCTTCTCTGTTAATGTATTTGAATGACCTCTGATCTGTGAATGAAGGGAGCTTGGCTTTCCTCCCTATACTCCCCCATCCACCCCAACCTGTATTCCATAGATTCAATGTTAGCATCACACACTAGTGTGTGAAGTATTGGAAGAAGTATTTATGCGTGGATTGCAAAAAATAAAGCTGTTTTTTATTCTAATAACAAGGTCATTATTAAATAATGTACATAATAATAATGTAAGTTGTATGTACTTAAAGGACCACCCCCCCCCCCCCCCCCCCCCCGGTTTGTGGTGCAGCTTAATCAAGAGGAGAGGGAGAAAAACACGGATCGATAATCAATAGTCTCATCAATGTCTTTCTATTTGTTCTCCCCAAGGCCACATAACTGTACATGATGTGTGTCTGTGCCCTTTCAGACTTAAGTTGGAGAGCAGCTTTACAGTATGTAATCTCATTCCCAAAGCACAGAAAATAGCATCACTTTGTCTCATGGAAATGGGATAGAGGTGATTTATTTGAGCCACACTTATTCCCTTGGTACAATCGCATATTAGTTCTGTAATGAAGAGGAAAATGCTGCCATTTACTACTGGTGTCTTAGCGTCTACTCTACAGTATATGGTATACATAGTGTGTGTGTGTGTGTGTGTGTGTGTGTGTGTGTGTGTGTGTGTGTGTGTGTGTGTGTGTGTGTGTTGTATAAGTTAATGCATTAAATCCCCCAAAATGTCTAATCAAATTGCACAATCCTTGCAATGAGTAGGCTATAGCATGCATAGGCATATTATAGAAAACCCGGTGCAGACACATAAAACTTATAAATCAGACGTTTCGTCAATTAGCAATTATAGGCCTACTTTATAGTCCGAGAAGCACTGTGTGTGTGCGTGTGTGTAGTATAACCACCAGTTCACCAACCACAATCAGACTGTGACACTGTGTGACAACAGCATCACCTACTGGCCAAAGAGTAATAGTTGCTTATTTCATCATTTTGCCCTAATTCCACTTTGTCCAGGGGAGGGCACCAGCGAGCCTTGTACAGTAGAGATGTTACATCACAGTCATGATGTTACTGTACCATCCATCTATATTCCAAAACTCTTACACTGTGTAATAAGAGAGGGGGGGAGGGGGGGAACAAGGAATATCAATAATGCAAAAGTCGTTTTTTCCTTCAAAACTACAAAACACTAACATGCAATGATGCAGCGCAGCAGCTCAAATAGAAAGTGCTCAAAGGAGAGGGAGAAAAGTCTTGAAGCAGACATCTGTGCTCAGAGGTAAAACGACACAGATAGGACAATCAATTACCACGTGTTTCAAATGAGTACCACATAAGAGATTGATAATGATTGATTGGTTGAATCTCGGGGCACACACATTTTAATTCCTTTAATATCCTGATCCTCCCCTTTAAGCACTTTATTCCACATGCTGGGGTTCTTTTCTCTGGCCTCCCCTCCCTCGCCCAAGGGGAGCTGTCTGGGAAACGGGAGAGAAGATCCCCCCCTCTGGGACTAAATGAAAAAAACGATGGGTTATATTGAAGCGCACCTACACACACACAGGCGCACATGCGTATGCACACCTGGACCTGTAAATGAACAACACAAAAACTAAGGCACTGGTGTCGGACTTCTGGTTTACCGGAACGGGGTTCAACTCCCTGCAGTGCCCTACTCAATGTGTTGTATTTACCGGAAAGGATGGGAAACATTAGCAAATTGCGGAGGATGGGAAACATTATTAGCAAATCCGCAATTTCCGCAATATGCAATTTCCGCAATTTTCTATTTCTGCAATTTCCGCAATTTCGTAATTTCCGCAATTTCCAATTTCCGCAATTTCCTCAATTTTCAATTTCCGCAATTTCGCAATTTCCGCAATTTCCGGAATTTCGGCGGTCTACCGTCTCAAGTCTTTAAGTATGAGAGATCCTCCTTGGTTTGATTCCACTAAAAAAAACGGTGTATCGACCTGTTGAAGAACCAAACCTAAAGCCACCAAGGACAGGCAAATACATTTGTCATGTTATAAGCTATTTTAATATAAATGTTTATTTACATTTGACTTCTTTACTAAAGACATTTAGTTATAATTATTCATTCCATCGCTTAATTATATCAAATAAATCCACTAAAGACTAGGCTAGTTGTAATAATTCATTCCATCTGTTAAATCCATTAAAGATATAGATGTAATTTATTTATTCATTCTATCACTGAGACATTTCCGGCGTGAGCGGACGACCATACGCCGTTACTACGCTGTCCAAGAGAGAGACGGCGTATCAACGTCGTGTGCACGGCGTGCCGGCGTAGTTCATTTTCAGTTCACTTTCAACTGTCTGAAAAGACAAAAAAAGTCCAAAACTGTCCGACGGCGTGCGCGGACGTTGATACGCCGTTGATACGCCGTCCAGAGAGAGGTCGGCGTATCAACGTCGTATGGATGGCGTGTCGGCGTAGTTCATTTTCAACAGGACAATGTTGGCGTTGTTCACTTTCAACTCTTTTTGCTATGATTGATTGTTGATAGATTTTTGATTGATTATTTTATTTTCGTGTTCTGCACACAAAGTGCCCAACCCCCATGGGTTTATAAGACACATTTACATTTAATTATATTCATAATCATAAGACATTGAATTAGAGTCAGTGAGCTGAGACTGCTGAGTGAGTGTTTGTCTGTTTGACATGCGTCTCACTTGGACATTGTGTGGCTAATTGTGCAGAGAGAAAAGTGATATTAACTTCTTTGTGCAATGTTGAATTTATACTTTGCTCGTGCACTTTACTAGAAATATACATATTTCAAAGTTCTCCAGAATTGAACTAGGAGATTCCGTTACGTCAACATATGGGCGTAGACTAGGCGCCTCACAGAACAATCATGGCGCTTCCGTCTGTCAGTGACACTTCAGTGTTGAGACCCTAATACTCTATGGTTGAGAAGGGAGCAGTCTTGTCACGGAACGCTGCGTGTCGCAATGCAAGGTTCGTTTTATTATTTCGGTGTCATGTCATTCAGTTATTTGTCAACATTTGAGTTCCTTATTACAAAACATTATAAGGTTTATTGATCGTTTTTTGTTTATTATGTTTCTTTGCAGTCCTGGTTGTTATGAAGTTGTATGGCCTCATGCCCTTTGAGTTATGGGCAGGCATAGCCCCGCAAGCAGAACCCGAATGTAGTAAAGTTTCTGATACTTTGTTTACTTTACCCATTGGGTCCTGCTCCACGCTGGGCTGTCGCCAGTTACGCACAAACAAATACAATGTAAACACGCCATGAGACGGACTTCTGCGCGCTTTTACCATGTTTATTCATGTATTGACTTACGAATGTGCGAACTATAAGTACCTTACATACCATACCGACACATCTCCTGTGTCGCGGAAGCCGTTAAGTATTTTTAATCCATGATTGATTAAAAATGTCGCTTCTTCCTACCTTGTTTATTGACACGTCATTGTACCGCCTATCTGGCTAGCTAGTGGTGCTACAGCTATGACGGAGCAGATCATAGGCAGGGACGTAGCCCGCAAAGCCAACCGCACATCGGGAGGCGGTACAATAAACGGTAAATAAACAAGAAGAAATCAAAGCGCATTTTTAATCAAACATGGATTAAAAATACTTAACGGCTTCCGCGACACAGGAGATTTTATCAGAGGTATGTAAGGTACTTATAGTTCGCACATTCGTAAACGAACACAAGAAAAAGCGTCGTAATACCGCGCCGATCGACTAAACGATGAGTTTGTGTATATCCGCGTTCCAACAATCGCATTGAAAAATCTTAGCATGACCAGGGACCCTACCTATAAAGCGCCCATCAAATTTCATAAAAGCTTTATGTAGGGTTCCGAGAGGGGCTAGGGCAGGCAGTGAGGTAAATAATGTTTGTTTTGAGCATTATTTGTTTGTTACGCTATTATTTATTTCGTTATGTGTTTGATTTGGTACTCCTGCTAATCATGATTTATTCTTTGTGTTTTTCGTCAGTTTGACGTAGGCTTTGGGCCATTCATATATACTATATAGGCATAAAATAAAACCTCCAGTATCCAGAAACAAACTGCCTCGTTCATCGTTCTTTCATGATCAAATTTGGGTGTGACACTCTGTGTTGAGAGCCTGATCATCAGACCAGTACACCATCTCTCATAGTTGTTGCAGTGTTCTTTTGTATTTTAGCCTTCAGTTAGGTAAAGTTGAAAAGTATTAGAGGACTGGGATTTGAACATGAAATATCTGTGATGAGAGTCCGATGACTCCGATCATTTGTGTCAAACATTTATTTAGCCTACAAACAAATTATAGATCCAGCTTCATATTGCAACATGTCGCGATGTCGGTGTTGCAGAATCTGTAGTTATAGAAGCTACAGGTAGTTGGAAAGTAAAAGTATATTTAGTTTTACCTTACGGGATATATTCCATTTTCAATACTTTTACTTCTACTCCACTGTTGGAGCCAGTTTTATGTTTTCTTTATTTGTTCACTTCTTCCATAATGTTTTCATTTTCATATATCAGATATTGTTTTGGAAAAGAGAATGTTATAATTTGGATTATTAGAAGCCTCTACCTCTAATTAGAATCCCTGGTATGTCATGTCAATTTAGTGAGCCCCTTTGCACTTCCTGTATAATTTCTCCCCTTCAAAGTAAAAGCTCCCCTGCAGTGATTGTGGAACAGTTATTTGTAACTTTTATTTTGAAAGGTTGACTGGGAGCCAGGAAGTCCTGTTGCTTGTTTAAGGTCACTTGACATGCATTTTGAGAACAATGGAAAATGTTTGGTGAGGCTGGGAAGGCATACAGTTTTTGACCTTACTCAGCTCACTTATTAAGTTATTGCTTACTTATTATTTCATGTTTTGTTTGGAGATATTTGGAGATAATAAATATTCTTCAGTTGAACTACAATTCCTCTCTGGGCCTTTTTTCTGTTGGATATGGAGTACGAGTCAAAACACCCCAGGGCCCTCACCATGTGGAGTTAGAGGTTTGGATTGTCTAATGCCTCTACATCCACTACATCATATGTTGTACCTTTAATCAATATTGTACCTTTAACTCCACTACAATTATTTTAAAACTTTAGTTACTAGTTACTTTGTAGATTTTTATTATTATTACAAAACATAGCCTATATACGTATTAACCACTTCAGCCCTATTAAACTTTGGAATAGCAGATCTACAAGCTTATAACGTTACCATGCACATCTGCTATTTTCAAAATATTTATACGTTTTAGACATCACAACTTATGAAATGCTACATTCTGCATAATGAGTATACCTTTTACTTTGGTACTTTAAGTAGGCTATATTTTGATCCCAAAACTTTTGTAGCCTATACTTTTACTCCAGATTTGCGCTTTACAAAAGTTGCAAATTTGTATCCTAGCTATCTGTATCCTTGTCTGGACTCGCAACCTTGGTTGCCAGTCAATTACGCCTTGTGACGTCACGCAGGGCCTACGATCTCTATTATGCCCATACATGGAGATCCCTCATGTCATCAATATTAAGCCCATATGGGAATGTTGTGAGTCACGCCTCGTGACACGCTCCTTATATGGAGACAAGCTAGCCATGAACCCATCTTTTTTTTAATAATTTTTTTTATCCCACGATTTTGTAACCCATTTTTGTCATGTGTCAATTATCTAATGTGATCCTGGGCTCTATACACACTCATGCTTCTTCATGCATGAGTGTCCAAGTTGCTCCTTTGCACCTGACAGGGGGGAGTTTCCCTGGTTGGACGTAGAGCGTGGAAGGAACACGTTATTCCAACCAGTTCTTTCCCCTCCATCAGGCTGGCCAGGGGGAGGCAGTTTAGAGACCAGGATTACTGCATGTTATTTTTGGGGGTACCTAGTACCTACTGTACCCTAGGGGACACAGGGAGAACATGCAAACTCCACATAGAAAGACCCTTTCGCCAACCCCGCCTCGGGTATGGGCACTGATGAGCTCTGTTGTTTCACAATAAAATGTCAATATATGGCCATATTGTGACAGTCTCATGATAACCAGTGTGGTTGCCACGACGCGAGTCACATTGCAAATGAACCAAGTTGGTACAACACATGGATCTCCATATGTGGAGCTGACTATCATCACCTGAATCTCCATGAAGATCAGAACACTGACCTCATCAAACTCTGGATAGCCACACATGGTTTGACATACTAGATCTTCCTTTATGGAGTCGGGCCAGCAACTCTACATCTGACCTCCCTGACACCAGATTGATAGTTTAACTCCTGCTTCTCAACTGTGCCGTATTAAGAAGCTCTGTTGTTTCAAGCTTCTCGCCCTCAGGGCTGGTACTGGGACTTTTACTATAGGCACAAAATGTGGGTACCTTTCCACCACTGGTAGAAAATGGCCGTAGAGTGGAGCTCACATCTCATCAGGAGGCATGCCCCTAAAGAGCGTCACAGTCCCGCCCCCTTTCAAGACGACGACAGGCCCAGGAAATAATTCCCCATAAGTTTTTCCCATCCATAGACATTTCAAAAAGTATTTATTTAAAGATCTGTAAGCCTCGAACAAAGCCAGCTCGGATCGTGACAAATCATGACATGTCCATGTCTCGGAGCCATAGATAGAGTAGAACCTGCTCAACGGTCATCCAAAATATTTTTACTTTTAACATCTTACTAAGCTGGGCTGACCAGATCTTATGCATGTCATTGCAGGCTGACCAGGCCATACCCTTCCTAGTTTGAAAGTCCTTTTGGGAAGAAGATATATATAAACCCAAATACTTGTAGTCATCAACCTGTTTCAGAGGAGTGTTGTTAAGTGTTTTTATAATGTGGTTATTGTTGGATTTGCATATATTTACGTATTCAGTTTTCGTCTCGTTGAGATAAAGACCAACACAGTTGGCGGCCTGCTCAAGAGACTAAAGGAGAGCCTGAGCGTATTCCAATGTCATCAGCGAAGTTAGTGTCTATTAGGTATTTAGCAGGATGACGAGAGCTTCTCCTAGGGTGTAGTTGGTAGCCCTAATCATTAATAGTATCAACTGACATACGAAGAACATAATCAACAACAATAATAAATAGAAACGGGGCAAGTGTGTCACCTTGGAGAATGGCAGAAAGGATGGGGAATGATGGTGTTTCTCTGTCAGGAGTAAGGATGATCGCTGAGGTATTTGTAGATAGAATTTTTATGTCATTGATCATTTTGTCGGGGATACCATATAATTTAAGAATTTCAAACATTTTGGCTCTGTCCACTGAATCAAAAGCCTTTGAAAAATCAACAAAGACTAGTGCGAGATCGATGTTGCATAGCTGTGAAGGACACATAATGGAGATTTTCAGATTTATAGAACGGCAGTTCTCCAGAAGAACTTCCGTTTCGGTATTCAGCATCGTCTGGGTTATTGCATGTTTGAAATGTCAGTGGGAGAGAAGGAGAGGAGGTGGGAGGGATGAAGGGAGAGAGGATAGGTGTGTGTGTGTGTGTGTGTGTGTGTGTGTGTGTGTGTGTGTGTGTGTGTGTGTGTGTGTGTGTGTGTGTGTGTGTGTTGTGTGTGTGTGTGTGTGTGTGTGTGTGTGTGTGTGTGTGTGTGTGTGTGTGTGTGTGTGTGTGTGTGTGTGTGTGTGTGTGTGTGTGTGTGTGTGTGTGTGTGTGTGTGTGTGTGTGTGTGTGTGTGTGTGTGTGTGTGTGTGTGTGTGTGTGTGTGTGTGTGTGTGTGTGTGTGTGTGTGTGTGTGTGTGTGTGTGTGTGTGTGTGTGTGTGTGACATCAGACCAAAGAGCTTGATCAGTGAGAGAGACAGAGAGAAACAGAGGTGGAGGGAGAGAAAGAGGGAGAGAGGAAGGGAAAGTGGGAGAGATATTTCAGCATATTTCAAAGAATATCAAGGAAGGCCTGGTATTATTATTATTATTATTTACATATATTTCATACTTTTAGAAATATTTAGCTTTAATTGAATTTGATAATGGAAGTTGATGGTGAAAAACTTCCCCAAATTTGGAGTCATACATCATAGATAATGTCATATAGGCAACGCCACAGTGCACTCTGCACTGTCCAAGATCCTCACACCACCATACTTTTACATTGTATACAGTTTTTATACTGAGTCTAGTCTATACCCACCTCTATTGATACGCAGCCATTTTTCTCTTATTTCATACCTTGGGGTGTGTTGGTGGGGGGAATATGAAGTAAAAGAACCACTCAGGTATGAAGTAAGGTCAAAATGGCCACTGTGTGAATATGGCCTCTCTCAGTTGTCCTTCCATCATCTTTATGGGTCAATTAAATCATGAGCACATAAATCTGTTCTTACATGTATTGACTATTTCCTCATGGGACAGGCAGTACTAGGGAATGGTGTCTAGCCATTTTGATTCATATACTGTGGCTCATCTCTGGATTAAGAGAAAGACAGACAAAGTAGAGATGTCTTCAAAGCACTGGCTTATTACTTCAATATGGATTTCCTATTGATGAAAAGGTTAATGTCATTGCATGTGGTGCACTCACTTTGATGTGTGTACGTAGCAAATCGTTGTTCAAATCTCTCATGCCTTAATGTTCAAATTTATGAAAATAGAGCAGAGTATACCAATGGACATAATCCAATAATTCAAGATGTACTGTAAAAATGAAATATCATCGGAATTGAAATGTGTCCTGTACTAGCTTGTAAATGCTTGCCAGCCAATAATGGCCTCAACCATCTTATACAGGAGCTGAGTTGATGGAATCTTAAATTACACATCAGCAAGATGTTGCCCAAGATGCATTTATTAGATATTATGGATAGATTTCACAGAATTAGAATTTCTATTGAATGCCAAATTCATCAACTTACCATAGCAAAAAGAGAAATAGCTGTAATAGCAATCTGCTATAAATATTGATGTAAAAAGACAGTTGTTTGTGTATCATGCAGATGCCCACAAACTATATCGTCAACATAAGACGTAAACTGTATAATTATCCTACTGAGAATAAAGCTTGCATTGGCGTATGTCATATTTTCAACTTGAAAATTCTGATGCTCTCCTCTGCATACATCTGAAGGGGCAAAAGATAAAACACACACCTTAAAGATCATTAGCAATTAATATTTAGGGATTCATGAAGAAAAACAGCGTTAAACACTTGTTTAATAATTCATACTATAAACAAGAAAGTCTCCCACTTCCTTAATAATTTAGACGTAAGCTAATGTTGATTTATTCAGGAAGGTCTCTGCCACCAGCACCGCCTGGAGTGCCCAAATTTGAATTAAAGTAGGACAGTAGCAGGCGAGTCTGTAATAACATTTGTATAATTTTATTATTGCTCTGGGCTCAGTTCATTTCCTCCTCCAGTAGCTGCGTGAAATTGTTTGATTCTGGAAACCGCCTTGAGTCGGCGGCTCTGGGGTTGGAGGGTGGTACAGGAACAGGAAGGAATGCGACACACTCTCCTTCTGTCTGATTCTCTGTCAGACACATAAACACAGACACACAAACACACATGTATGCACACGTTTGTACACACAAAGAGATGAATAACTTTGTTACTCTGGGATTCATAATACTGTTACACTGGCTCACTTAATAACTCAATCTGTCTCGAGAACATGATTGATATCCTCACTCACCTTGTCGCTTATGATGAATATTTTACTGCATTTGTATGAGATAGCTAGGATACTGAATAACTCTGGCGTTTATTACATTATCAAATAACACCAATATGAGGTTTTGTTTGTTTGCATTTTCAACAGAGACGTTGCCATTTTCAGTTACGATTAGGTGACGAAATCACTTCCAAACTGTTCCTGTGGTACAGTATGAGTTTCTTTGTGAAGCATCTGGACTTTCCAGTTGTTTTCATAACGCTGATATTAAAGCATATGGTTCACTCATTCAATCTAACCCGTTTTGAAAGAATGAAAACTCATAATCTATTGTGATGTATGCTATCCAAACTTGTGGTTTGATTTTAGTTTCTTGTTTGGAGGTGTTCCTCAACTGCATCGCAAATTCTGTTTACCAATGACTGCACTTTCATTTCCAAAATGGTAATTTACAAAACTCTGATTACTCTCACACAAACAATCAAGTTTAGACGGTATTAGCCCATGTAGCGCACACCTGAGACCCCAGTGGCTTTGAGACAGGAAGGGAGGGTGGAGAAGTTCTGATTGGTTTCCTCAGGGCTCTGCGCTTCTAACTTCCCACCCCCACATTCCCCCACTCCCACCTTCCATTCCTTTATGCAGAGCAGCCCAAACTGCAGTTTGATGAAACACATTTGTTTGACTTAACTCTTCCTTTGCCATCACGTCCAAATCTCAAAGGCCTGGCGGTGCAGTGTGGCCCATCAGCAATTGGGCTAATGAGAGGATATATGTACGACTGTGGGACTTGACCGGAGGAGCTGTTTTCCATTTGGGTCTGGCCTCCCTGTGTTATTAGGGAAACCTTTATTATTGTTGCCCTCTAGTGGGAACCATATAATAGGATTACATTTTATTAGAGCCTTCCAGCATTACCCAACCCCCCCCCCCCCCCCTGTCTCTCTTCTCTTCCACTCACTGTAGTGTCACCAATTCCTCTGTCCACTTTGGGTGGGGTGGCTGGGATTTGAGGCTTTAAGGAAAGCTGTTCAGTTAGGATGACAGTAGCGAGCCAGTCTCTTTTTTCACTTTCGCTTTGCTTCGTTCAGGAGAGGATGCGACACTTCTAAAAGTACCATCATCCCAACTCAGGAGCCAGCTATAATCATCATAGTAGTGTCTTGTGCTCTGTTGAAAGAAAGGGAAAAAAGTAATATTGGCATGTGTGCAATCACACTGACTGTAACCTAGGTTACGAGTACTGCTCGTGGTAAGACACGGACAGAATAGCAGTTCTTGAGAGTAGAAGTTCAGTGGAGATGTAAGTAGTAATCTCACCAGACAGTGTCTATCTCTTAAAACCTCTTAAACCCCAGGGGGGGTCCAGGGGGGAAATCAAAAACATCGGAGTTGGAACCGGAGACCAATTGGGTCTCCATTTACCCGCTGAGAGCTGTTCATGAGGTGGACAGCCGCTGCCCCCGTCGGTGAGGGCAATGGGGCTCAAGTCGGTTCTATATCCTACTTAGGCACGATCTTTATAGTCTACACTGTTACATAAAATTGTTACAAATTAATGTATTACGAAAGATTGTACTCTTTCATGGCAATGTAAATGGTTTGGCTTTCAGGACTGTAGCTAAAGGCACTACCAAAAGAAGGTTTGCAGCTATGATGCCGTTTTCAAAAGTTGCATTTCATCGTGCCAAAGCTGCTATTTGATGAACGACTCTGGCCCAAAAGTGTACACCCCTGCAGGGCAGATTGAGTCAGATTTTGGAGCAGTCTCAACCCTTTCCCTATCCAGCCCACTCCCTTACATAACCACGGACCATTATAGGGGTGTGGTATGTACAACACTGTTAATAACTGCTGTTGTAACAACAGCAGTTATTAACATGGTACAAGACTAAAGCAACATTTCTTATTTGTCCATACTGAGTCAGAAAGACTGGGTAAACAGGTTTTTAATGAAAAGAACTAGCAGTATTTGTAGGAGCTACTGTACGCCTACTGTACGCCTCTCTCATTCAGGCATTGAAGCATATTTCTCAAACAAAACAATGACGCTCCCCTAATTAGATACACGTGCAGACAGCAAAACCTAGCTATAATTAACAAAAAGTGTTACTTTGACATGTATTACTTGAATTTAAAGATGTGTTCATCGGAGAGCTGATGCATTACAATCACATCTCTGTATATTGGTGGAATGATTGCATTTGATTTGTCAAAGTCACAGTGGCTTCAATAACTTTCCCAGAAAGTTGGAAAATGATTCAGCTTCCTCCCATGTAAGCCTTTATTACCCTGGCCATGATGTCATGCAAGTCAGGCAGATTCAGTTTGGGGCAACTCACATCTGCAAGCAATTTGGATAATTTGTCCACCAAAATACAGCACAGTCAAAGCTCTACTGTTGTTGCTGCTGTAGCAGCCTCGGTTCAGATCCAGAGAAAACACACCCCTTCCACCACCCGCAACATTAGAACAATGGCTTTGTTTTTTTGGATCCTAACACCAGACACACTCAAGAAATCTCCACCAGACTGTTTCGACAGCATTTAATGCATATCTTGAATACTGACTCGGGAGGACTCCATTATGACTTGGCTCCATTTGTGTGGAAAATGGATAACGTATGGGGTTTAGAGGCCTGGGGTGCTCAGTTTGCTACAGTTAGTTGGCTTGGTGTTTGTGTGCCAGCCGGTAACCTCCAGGGCAAATAACTTCATCGTAACACTTTAATCCTGTGTTTGTTTTCCTGTGGGACATGCTGGTCATACAGTGGAAAGTTGAAAGGCCTCAGGATCTGAAGGGCTCTAAATAGTTGTCCCTTCCTCAAATGCATTTCCCGCCGTACATTACAAGATGTTGTGACAAGAACAGTTGTTTAAAATAATTTGAGTAATGGGATTATTTTTGTAACATGTTAGTTACCCTTCCTCTTTATTATCATATGTTGAATGTTTAAGGCAAGTCATGTTCTGAACATGACTTAGATTGTCTCAGTCTCAGATGGAATAAACAAAACAAAAAAATTAGGCTAAATAATGTGAAAATATGTATTTATAGATTTTCTCAATATTTCTCAACAGCAGGGGGCGAAAGAGTAGATGGTGCTTCATGTCTGTCCATTGTATCATGTATGCCGGCATGTTGAGTAAGTGGTGAGTCCGCAAATGAGGAATAACCTGCTCAGTTGAATGTCCAGATGTGCACACAGAATAGCACTCAGACAGTACAGTAGTTGGGAAGAATAATCAGGCATGTTCACAAGACCTACACTACATCCTGCAATTCCTTCACTGTCAGTATTCCCCAAGTGAATCTAAAACCCTAAGAAGCGCCTCAATCTTCCTGAAATCATGCATGGTTGAACATTTGAAATGAGCTCGAAATCAGCCTCAGGCACTGATTCAGACTTGATTGGGGCAAGGCAAGCTGCAAGTGCTTATTTATACAACGACGTCATTTGGAGGTTGGCCAAAGGGGGGAAGAGTCTGAAAAGATAGAGGGGGTTGAAGGAAAAAACTCCACTGTTGTATGTTCGTTTACCCGCACATACTATTGATTATAAAAGTTGATTGTGGACAAATCAACAAGTTTTCTGATGCAGATTCAGAGCTCATGGTAGTAGGCTATGTGTAGGAAAAAGACTAAAAGATAGAGGGGGGAAATCAAAGGGCTCCACCAACAATCTATATAATTATCATCAGCTGCTGCTTTCCTCCCTGGCAAGAAACACTCCATCCATTTGTAGAAATTGCCTGGGGCAACGTTACATCAAAACTAATCATAACGATTAAAATCAGCTTTTCTCTGCGAGAGGGAGGCAAGTTGGAGGCACGAGCGAGTTGTATATGAAGAGAAAAAAATAGAAAGAAAAAAAGCTAGATTTCTTTATTCGATTTTTATAAAACATAAACCCAACAAAGACCGTGGCACTGTTGCTGTGATCTGTTCCTTTGCTCAGAGTTTTAGGCTTCAGATTGGTTTAGACTGGGGCAGAGACATGAGCTAATTGTATCCTGATCTTTGCCTGGAGGGGTTTCGGAGCCCTGGAGCAAGTATTCTCTGTATTTTGTTCTGTCTACCTTAGCCAAGCTATTGCATTTCTCACTCGTGTAGCAAGGGAAGCAGATCGTGGGCTAAATCCGAGGGAAAAGGTGCTCAAAAAGACACTTTATGCGGCTATATGTATCAGGTAAGCGGATATTTATTTGGTTTGCTATATTTCCTAGGCTGGAGAGAATGGGACGTCGAGGCGCAGCCGCTTTTACGCATGTGCCAGGCGATGAGAGAGAGCGGTACAGTTCTTACGATACTTAACCACTTCCTGGCTATTGTTCCTAGTTTATCTGTAACATTGGATGCATGAAGACTGTAGAATTAAGTTCTTGCTTTTAACCGAATAGTCGATTCGACTGTAATGTTGTTGAATTAACAGTAGGCTATAATATATCCGTGAATTCGCTGCTGGCTCAATGGTGGGATCCTCTCCAAACATGATGGTTGTCGTGCTCGTGTACCCGCTGAAACAGTAGTCGGCGACACGTAACTTGTTCAAACTGCGCTTGACTTAATTGTCTGCTCCACAAAGGCTTTCCTAAGTCCGTTTGTGCTAAAACCTTTAACTCTATGCCCAAAACAGTTCCATTTCCTGACTGTCCCAGTTCTTCTAATGAAAGACGCCATTGTGGAGTAATTTTGCCGGAGGGTTTTCTTATTTTTGTAAGACAGGACGTACCTATTCGGCAGCCGCCAATGCAGATTCTAAGAATCATCTCCTAACGCCAACGGTTGTATAAAGAGAATCATACTGTGAAAACTATGCAATATTTGAGAAATGCTGCCCTCTCTTCTTATGACTCCGACTTTACCGTCCGTGCGCAAAGAACTCCGAGGTGTATTACTGCACTGCAAATAATAGTACACAAAGTGCACGGGTTCATGCTGTTGTCTAATGCGACTACGATTAAATTAAGGCACTTAAGTTTTAGTTAGGTGTTTACTGTTTAAATTGATTTGTTGAATTCATATTTTATACACAAATAAGGTAATGTAATACCAGCCTTGGCAAGGCGCTACAAATGATTTTATTCAATCACAGTTTTAAATAAAAACCAAGTATCACAGAATAACTTAAATTAACTCAAATTAACAATAAATTAAGGAATACTACATGCCAGGTTTTACCAGTGTTGAGAAGGTGCATGAGGTGTTTGTCAGATGTTTGATTTAAGGTTTGGACACTTGATGGCGCTATAATAACAAAAGCTTCATGAACTTGGCTAGCTCTCTCTCCTTACATTTTGATGTCCAATCCAATTGTATACCTTTCCAAAAAAATCAGATCAGTCAGCAAGGTCTTGATCCATGCTGACAAGGAGGGTGAAGTACATAAAATAACTACCCAATTATTTGCATGTGTACAAAGATGATGGTGCTTCACTAAGTTCACTTCTTGTAAACCAGTTGATCCACTATACCTAAGCCATTAGTTTTATTATGCTCCAGGGCAATTGTCTGTATTACTGAACATGTATTAATGTTGCCCATAACCACCAGATCAATAGGGAAGAGTATATTGCATCTAATCTGTAATGTCACACTGCTTGATTAAGAATTAATTGGAATAGATCAGGTGTCTGTCTATACCTAAGATACTATCCATGACAATGTTCTGTTAGGTATGAGATCTACTTTTCTGCAGCACAGGATCTAGAAGCTGAGACAAGCCTTATAAACCCCCATAGAAAGTCGGCGGCACAAAGTGTGTCCTATTGCAGATACAAATCCTAAATTCAGTTTGTTTTCCAGAGTTATGTTCATACAAAAATAAATGTTTGTCTCCTTGTGCATTTATTTATATTAATTCAGTGCACATTACATGTCAGAAAATGATATTAACTCGGCTGTGGTCAGCTCTTGCCAGCTCTTAAATGCAAAGCTTGCCTTTTTGCTCTGGCAACTTTTATTTCTACAAGGCAACAATTCAGCCTTTCTCTAGAATGCTTAACTGATCACTCTGTGCTTGCCAAAAAAAAAAGAAAAAGATGTGCACACTTCTGAAGTTGTGATGCTGACATGGTGCAAACCACAGGCGATGTAGCTAATAACACCACCTTTCATCTCACTAAAATAGCTCATGGATGTTCTTAAACTGCTTGCACCCACACGCCACATGCTAATCTGTTTGAATCATCCTAACATAACTCTGACTTCTGTCTTTGCTGTTCTAGTAAAATGATGTATGGTACTGGTAGTAGTGGCACTGTTACTTGTATCCTTGGTAGCAAAAGCCAAGTGAGTTAGAAAGCAAAACTATTGTTGCATGTTATTGCACTGCTAGTTTAGACTGTAGTAACTAATAAGGTTATATTACAAGTAGGAAGAAAGTTTAATAACATTTTTGCACGCTCCTCCAGCTAATCAGAAATGTAGTATTCCATCTGCAACGTCAGTGCTATGGCTGGCATTTTTGTTTGAGTATTTTTTATTTTTTTACTGTTACCTACTATTAACCAGCTATATTTTAGGACATCTCACAACTTGTCTGCACTCTGCAATGTGTGAAGTTCCGAGTCTATATGGCTGTTGTGGACATTTGAAACGAATGGCCACAGGCTAAGAAGCAGAGACAACTCATCCAGATTATGTAAATACTAGTCTGACTGCCTCCAACTGAATGTTGATGCTCCGATCTGAAATGCTAATTCTGTCCAGTATATGTTGAAACTCTGACGGGTTGCATGATGGGATAGAGATTTGAGAGCTGGTTGGGATGCTGATGCTGATTCCAGTAGGCCCTGTAATTAATGCACATTATTAAAGCTAAAGAATGACCTGATTGACGCATATCTACAGACTACTTTCTATTCCCTCGCTCGTTGTGGCTTGTAATGTTCCTTGACATGTCAGGGAAAATGTTAAAATATGTTGTTGTACACAAGACCAGTGCATGAAAAGGCTTCAAACCACTGGAGGAAAACAAAATGAGTGTAAACTGAGCAGTCCAAGAACTCCAGGCTTTGATGCACCGTGCCAGTTTTTGATTTGTTTGAGCATGCTGTGGCATTGATGCAGTCAACAAAATTACTGGAGTTGGGTAAATAAGTAAGCCGCTAAGCACAGTGGTCCGGTTTTGTTTCCCAAGAGCTGGAAAACGTAGGGACATAAGTTACATTGCACAAAGCAAGATGTTTCACACTACAGCAGATGCAGTGCCACTGTGCTAAATTCAAAATGGCAACAGGTAGGAAGACTTTACAGGGTAAATCCTCAGTTTGTTTGTCAATCTGTAGTCTCTCGTGACAGACTGTTGAAGGACAAGAGGGTGCTGTTTTTACTTTGTTTTGCTGATGGGTACCCAGATTGGTCCATCTGTAACGTCCATACAATCAATACGATTGATTGATATGATTAATGCTACTGTTGCTGAGACGAGAGGATGGAATGTCACGCTGACTCCAGACTCGGATCTGGAAGACATTCATAATTGCATACAGTATGCATACAGTAATTGTAATTTGTGCATGGTGGATACACTGGACAGTCAAGTAGGCAAGTCATGTGTTAAGTGTCTCCACTGCCATCACCAGTCAGAATAATACCATGATATACTGTATTAGCACGATCACACAACCCAAACCTCCCATTGTTGCTCTCTCTCCCTCTCTCACACACAACTTTCTGTAATGCCTAACCGATTCTGCAGTCAATACACCTTTTGCAACGACAAGGCTTTGAGGAAATCCAATTCCACTGAGACGTTTTCAGAACTTTCCACTGACACACACCACCACCAACACCATCTCCTCAAATTAGTCAGGGAACAAATTACCTGCATTCGGAGTGTGATCCCACGCACTTTGCCGGCTCCCTTACCCAGGTCCCCTTTTGAAGAGAAGCCATGTGATTTCTCTCTTTTGCCCTGCAGGCCCCTTTGCCTTCTGCAAGGGATTCTGGAGTTGAATTTTAAAACTATGCATGGCTGCTGCTTGCGCTTATCAGCGTGTGCACAAACTGCATGCAAATCAGGGCAGGATCACACACCGCAGTAGAGGCCTACACTCAAAGGCAGGCTTAATTGCTAATTGGGTATCTAGGTGTGAAAGCACCACTGCCAACGAAAAGTAAAAGTGTGGATGTTTTAAGGCCAGTGGTTGAACTAATTAATTTTATTCTGAATGTTATTAAAAAATGTGAATTCCCTGCATTTCCTAAGAGAAAATGTAGTACAGTAAAGTGTTGTGAAGAATACTTACCAGCACAGATATATATATTGTGCATTGGTCTTGTGTTCCAGGTTGCACCATTAGTGTGTAGTGATACTGCAATGATAATCCAATCGTCACAGTTTAAGTAAACACTTTAATATGTTTTATCATTATAAATGTAGGGTGTATCTTTCCTGATTTACCTTCTGAATTACCTCTGCTGCATAATATGCAAAGGACAGATTTGGGGCTTTCATGCCTTTATTGATAGGACAGTAGACTGACAGGAAATGCATAGAGATGGGGATTTGAACCTGCAACAAGCTGGCATTGCAGCCTAGGGTGCCCGGACCACCATGCTGGCGGCCCATCTTTGTGACATGCTACTTAACTTGATTTCATGAGGTGCTTATCCAGTTTGATAATAAAACCACATATGCATATGGCGCTTATGTATTTTTGCAAAACAGTAGCCAGTAGGCTATGTAATAGAGTTAAGAATGAACATACACCTGTATTTTTCATGTTCACATGCATTGTTTGAAAGGGAAATGCTACCAGATTGCCTTGTCAGTGAAATTATCTTGAGATGTAGTGCTGAAGGTCTAAATAAAGGTCATGGTGTCAGTGATGCCCTATTGACATCGTGTCCAGGTGACTGGTCTAGTGAAAATGCAATGCAAGAAATGCAGTTTTGTGTTTTAGACTTTGAATATTATATAAGTGTTGAAGCAGAACTTTGGGTTTTATAGCCACTGTACCGAACTAGGAAGGTATCATTAATTGCTGGGCATAGTGCAGCCTTGGGTGCAGACGGAACAATGCAACAGCGACAGGAGGGACAATTTATACTAGAGAACTCCAAAGGGCAAAGGCCACGTTGAAAGTCCACATACAGTGCGTCCGCCTTTAGCACCTATAATGATCGCTGTTTTGGAGAAACACGCAGAGCATTTCAATTCTGAAAATGCGACACACATACGCATACCTTCCATTAAAACAGCGACAGCCCAAAAGACCCGGAGGCGCTACAATGCTAACGTTATCGGGGGCTTTGACTTCTCCCAGCCATTGCATAGAAGCTGCTCCGTGTGACTGGCTGCCACGGCACCTCTCTTCTTCCCCGGCGTGTGAGCTTCACTTCATCTTGACGCCTCTCGGTAGACTTGGCAGGTGTGGGAGTGGGACACGACAGCATCTATCTATCTAACTTGGGGAGTCTCTGTTTGTAATGGACGAAACGGATGTCATGGACCTAACGCATCAGAAAACGAGAAAGCGACCCCGTCCAATCAGTTCCGTGGACGAGTCCGTACACGCGTCCCTAAAACGAATCCCGTTACGAGCAGCGGAGTGCAGGGACCCCTCGCTCATGTTCGCGATGAGAGGAGACCCCTCTCTCTTACCTGCAGCATCTCTGAAGCAAAATGATCATTCGGTGACTTCCTCTCCAACCACAGTTATGCCAGCGCAGGTAAATGCGTAAAGTCCGATATCTGGGCTGTACATTGTAGTTTAGGATATCGTCACTTTCTTTTACTAGCGTATTAGGATTCGGGGTGGAATCCAGGACACACTTAGCCTTTTTGTTTCATTTGATGCAAGGCTGACTGATTTTCTTCTGTCTGTATGTATGCATATTATGGCATCCTGCATTGGGCTAATCCAATTTAGCTATGGCTGCGACGCATGGTCTAGGCTACTGCAGCAATTTAATCCTATATTTTCACAATAACAATGTATTCGACAGCGATTGATTTAACCAGAAAGATGATGTAAAAATATTTGTATTCTTAAAATGACAGGTCTCAAACTTTTCTTTTTTCCCCTTTTTTTCCCCTCCCTTTTTGGGGGCGGGGGGAGGTATTTGTATTAAAGATTGCAAGAGTCTTTCTCCTAATTGTGTTTTTAGGTTAATGGGTGGCAATTCTCTAAATCAAATTACATTATTCAAATCTAGACTGATTATTGCTCATTGGCTGTGAGATTGATGCTCCAAATTAATTTGGTTTTGGGGAAGATTATTGCCCACAGATATGAATGGCTGTGGATATTGTGGCAGGATTCAGGTCAAGGTCAGGCTGCTCTAACTTGGAGAGTTCCTCTGTGGCAGACAGTCCTGATCATGAAGTCTGTCATTAGCTTCATCTGTATTTTAAATGAAAAGAAAAATGGAAAACATTAACATGAACTATTTAAATGTCTAATTACTGTCTCTGTTACCTGTTTAATAACATTGTGTCCTGTGGCTTGCATTTTGTTCTAGGATCATCGCTCCAGTATGTCCAGGCCCATGATCAACCGGTCACCAGCCTCTCCCTTGAGTAACCAGGGCATCCCAACACCTGCACAGCTCACCAAGTCCAACGCCCCCGTGCACATAGACGTGGGCGGTCATATGTACACCAGCAGTCTGGCCACTTTAACAAAGTACCCAGAATCAAGGTGAGTCTGTTCCCGAACTAGATCATGGACTGCACAGTAAAATCGTTAGTGTTCATTTAACTCTGAGAGTGTACAAATTGTCTAAATTGTGTATTGTAGTAAGTGTTTGTGCCAATTATGTCCTGTGTGGGCCATAGCTTGTTTACGGAAAAGGGATTATTGACTTTGATAGAGAGTTGATCATTCTGCTCAAGCCAGTGGTCTTATGTCTGCACTAATGGAGCTGCCTCACCGCTTAATGTCATCTGCTGACAGCTCAGGCAAATGTCACGTCTCATCCAGTCAGAGTATTCTCATGGGAAACAATTTGACGTTTGAGCGAAAGCATTTATTCCGAATACATTCTTAAGAATCGATCAATATCGGTTGCTTCTTGACTCGTCTGATAGTAGACATAAATTGTCTCCTCGTGACTCTCGCAGCCCACATTTATTTTGACTAGTAAACATTTGCACAGGCCTCAAGTCTAGAATGCAGCACACAGACAAAAGCAGCTCAGTTATTCTGACAGATGTCACAGCAGCAGTAAAGGGCCAAAGGGCATGAGGCCATCTGGAAGCTTGGAGGCCGTACTGTCACCCAGGGCTGAGCCCTGAGGGTGGCTATCTGCCTCCGGCACCTCTCTACCAGCTGGCCCTGACCTCTCCATCAGACTGTTTGTCTTATCACCCAATTTTCATCTTTTCTTTCTTTTTGTATTTTCTCGGTCTGGCTGTTCGTGTAATTGGCCTATTTGTCTGCCTATACCCACACGCTGTGTGCTCTCTCGTGCAAAAGTGTGAAACAACACTGAACACTCACTGAATTTGAGCCGCACTACTCTGCACATGCTCCCAGGTCATTGTATCTTTATTGAGTCACGCATTTACACACGCACTCATAGTTGCACGCACGCACGCAGTACCATGTGTCATTTCAAAGAGAAATATCTGCAGTGGCAATGATAATCGTATGAAAATGCAGTATAGATGCAAAGTGCCGATTCACAAGCACAAGTCAACACGCACTGTTAGAATTGAAAAGCTGCAAGGGGTCTAGACTTTTGACGATTTGCCTGGTTTTATCACGCTTGGAAAAGAACAGCACGTTTGGTGATGTTTGGACAAACTGTCACTGGTTTGTGGCCAAATATGCCAATAGGCTGCCATCAGTTTGGATGTATTGTCTTTGTGATATGCCATGTCCATTTTGTAGTGGCCCCTAGTCAAGAATGAAACTTTCAGGGTATCTTTCAGACCTCTATCTAGACATGCTCTTTGTAAGTTAAATGCTCAATATCTTCGAAACTAAATAAAATGACAGCAAGTTCTGTTAGTTCTATTTCCCTTGTACCTCCTTCCATGCTAACCTCCCACTCGACTCCATCCCACCCCCACCTCTGTCTGCTGGCAGAATCGGTCGTCTATTTGATGGCACAGAGCCCATAGTCCTGGACAGCCTGAAGCAGCACTACTTCATTGACCGAGATGGACACATGTTCCGCTACATCCTCAACTTCCTCAGGACGTCCAAACTCCTCATCCCAGATGACTTCAAAGTGAGTGACTGACCATCCCACACACTGCCAAATGTCGGCATTCCCACAAGTTGGTTTATAAAATGATTTTCCAAGGCTATGGAATGCCCTCAGTCCATGGTCCTCCTTGAACCAGTACACACGATTCCCATGCTGGTGATGAAATAATATACCGTAGGGCTGTTCCAAAACCAGCCACCAAGACATTCTGCTCCAACTGACTTGTTGCCCTTTGGCGATAAGTGGCCAAGGATTGGGAAACCGCAAATATAGATTAGGTCAAATAGAAATTACATGACCACTTTGTTAGATTTATTTTAAAGCTGCAAATATCCATAAAAGATCCTCACTGTATGTAACACAATTGCATTCCAGTCTTCTTGGGCTTGTGTGTCCTTTAGTCCTTAATTACTAAACTTACCCTGAGAGAAAATAAATAATCACCTTATCTGATGGACTGTCCGCAGTTTGACTCAATCAGTGGAAAGTATGTCAGCTAAAATAAGCAAAGACAATGCAGGCTCAAGTTCATGCTGAGGACAACATTCAAGTTGAATGGGTTTTGAAAGGAGCATGAGAAAATGTGCATGTACTGTAGTGTGATTTCAGGCCCTGCAGCCTAGTGGGTAAAATATCTGCTCTTATGCCCCACGTAGACCGTGTTTGATGTCACACTAGATCTCTTCTACTCTGCATCTTTGTAATTTTGCTGAATGGGATCTCTGTTGGGGTTTTTGCTTGTTCGTGTAGAACCTTGGTTTTTCAAACTTTTTTGCTGTGGACTATTTTTATTTTTTACTTATTTATTTATCACAACCTCAAACTGGTATTGCAGGCTCTTCTCCAGGCTCAGGCTGGCTGAATGTACAGTGTGCTTTGAGGCTACTAAAGCCCACTAATGTGTTACCTAATCAATGTTCATAATATAAAAGCTTTGATCTAACATTCATCTTGGAATGCCAGTTAATATTATTATTAAGAGATATCATATTGCACATATTATTCTGTATGTTCTCCCATCGTTCCAAAATCCGACATTGTGCTCTGTGCTGCTCTCTGCAGGACTTCAGCCTGCTGTACGAGGAGGCTCGGTATTTTCAGCTGCAGCCCATGCTGGCTGAGCTGGAGCGCTGGCGCCTAGACAAAGAACAGGCCCGGGTATCGCGGCCCTGCGAGTGCGTGGTGGTGCGCGTGGCGCCCGAACTGGGTGAGAGGATCACGCTAAGCGGCGACAAGGCCCTCATCGAAGATGTCTTTCCAGAGATCGGCGACGTCATGTGCAACTCTGTCAATGCCGGCTGGAACCACGACTCGACGCACGTCATCCGATTCCCGCTCAATGGATACTGCCACCTCAACTCTGTCCAGGTAATGGGGATGGTGGGTTGCACTGGATGTGACTTCAACGGAAATCCACATGAGTCATGGTGTTTTTTTTTTTTTCTCTGTTGGAAGAATTACGGATGAGCACCACCTATTCTTTCTGTTTTGTTCTTGTGACTCAAAAGGCTTTTTTGCCATGTGAAGTGTATGACACAATCATATTATAAGAAAAAGGTGTCTAGTTTAGGAAAAGTTCAAGATGGTAAGTTCACTTTTTCTTATCGTCTCGGGAACTTGCAGGTGACTAGCCTCCACTCGTGTGCCCCCATCCACCCCTGATATCTCCCCTTAATACACCAACAAATTATATTTTTTGGTGGTTGAAAAGCAAACACCAGCTAATGTACACAGAAATGACACCAATCAATCCACTAATTGATAGTTTGTCATACATTTATTTAACGACTTGATGACTTGATAACCCTTTCTGTTGTACTTCCTTCCTTTGGCTTCTTCATCAAATCAGTTTAATCTGTAAAGGTTCTCCCACAGTGACAAAATAAATGTGCAGTTTCCATGTCAAGTTTGATCATTTTCATAATCTGATAACTAATTTATGGTTGTAAATCCTCGGATGCACATCAATAAGTGAAACTAGTCGAGAGGCATTATTGAAAATATTTCACAATGCCTTGGACTGTGTCTCGATTTGAGGAAGTCTGAGTCCCTACCTCCTTCCCTGAAACACAAACAAACCCCTCTGTGAAGTGAGTGAGTCGCGGAGGGGGAAAAGGAGAGCGAGAGAGTGAGCACGCTCCCTGGCAGGTTGTCCCCCGGCAGGGCCCATAATCCTGTTTGGTTATTAAAGCACGCCGGCGGTGTATGCTGTATCTGCGGCTAATGGAGGCAGGGGGGGGGGGGGTGCACGCGGGGGGGGGGGGGGGCAGAGAGAGACTGCCAGCAGAGGGGACCTTTGTAGTTTTGGCGGGGGGCTTGGGCCCGGGGCTGGGGGAGAAATGGGGAGAGGGGCGTTGCTGTGCAGCCCACACTGAGCCAAGTGGCAGAGAGAAAGCCTCGCTACTCCCTGGGGCCTCTTTGATGGAATGTGATCCTACAGCCCCGCCGGCCATGTCTGTAGATGTCTGCGAGGCTGTGAGCTCAGAAACGGCTACATGTGTGCATAAACATAATATGCAAGCACGGATACTCGCATGCTCAAATTTACAGTACACACACACACACACCGCAAAACAATTAAAATTAGGCAAAATGTTGGGCTCTTGTGAGTGGGGTTGTATAGCCACTTCCCATCAAATTATTCTCCTTTCATCTGCAATCCATAGGCAAATCTCTGTCATTGCGTTACCTTATTCCCATTGTCTCCTGCCATTTCCAATGCTTGACAGCAGTGGCTGTATACCTCAGTGATTTACACGCTACAAACATCTTGGATGCATTCCAAGTTAGATACAATCTATGCAAGTCTGCAGTGTTGCATTATTTTCCCCAAAAATCTCATTGTCCACAATCCCTCTTGCAATAAATGCACAACATTCTTGGCAACATACTGAAACGCCACCACAATGCATGTTTATTACATGCGCCTCTTCGAGTAGCTCATGCTTGGCCGAAGGGTAAGTCTCTGACGCTCTGTAGGGCAGGGCCTGCCAGGTTGACAGAATTTGAGCTATGTATCTATTTCTGCTGACTTTGTTGTGGAAACTGCTAATATTTAATAAAGTTTGCTCCTCTACTAATGAGTGGTGTGTCATCAACATCCATCTCCCCTCTGCCATCATCAGGTTCTGGAGCGTTTGCAGCAACGCGGCTTTGAAATCGCCGGCTCCTGTGGGGGAGGCGTGGACTCATCCCAATTCAGCGAGTACGTCCTGAGGAGGGAACTGAGGAGGACGAATCACAGAGGGCCGAACTCAAACAGGATAAAACAGGAGCAGCTGGACTAGAAACCTCCTGACCAGAGGATGCTAGACTTTTCAGTGGCAGCCAAGCGCTCGATGCAGCAGGGCTCCGCGGACTCTGTTTTGGTTTGTTTCTTTGATGTTTTTTTTTCCTTCTCCCTAACCCTGAGAACCATCTAGACCATCTAGGTGCAACAGGAGCATTTTTAATTTTTTGCCATAAGAAGATACAAGACATTTGAGTCTGAGTTCTCGGACATTTGTGATTGTCTAGCCCCCATCGACAGATTTTTAAAAAGGATTTATATATGCTGGATCCCCAAATGAAGTTTGTTTTAAAACTTGGAACCTACATTAGGTTGAATATGATTTTATATTTTCCCCATATAAATTAAAAGGGTGTGATTGCTCATGTAGTAATTTGCATAGCCAAACATCAGTAATTTGGTTTGGTTTGACCACTGGCATATTGGCTACAGTAGGTCTACCTTTCCTTTACTATAAAAAATAAAGTTCAATGTAATCTGTTGCTTACTGTATTGGAGGCCTGGTGGTCATAAACAACACATTCCAGACGAACAGAACATGATTTTTACTTTATTTTGTTTTAGAGGATATTGAGTATGATGATACCAATTAAGTGGTTCTACTTTAATGGTTATCTAAAGTTTTATTGGATTATGATATTAAATATAGTTCACATTACTAGCATCAAAGTATGTCATAAACCATTCTATTCCTTAGTCAAATAAAATAATTTAGTAAATTATGATTACAATGTCACACCTCCCATGAACTACCTTAGGAAATATTTGATTGGATCATAACATAAGTACCGGTAATGAAATGTAAATGCTATTTGTCTCTGTATACCGTATGTGTTTGTGTTTTCTTTTTCTTTTTGATATTGCGTCTTTTTAAGGCAAACTGGTTGCCTGAGACATGACTGAACAGCTTAAAGCTTATAAAACCCAATCAAAGATCACTTTTACTCTTAAGCACATGTTGATATGAAGTTGAATATAAAGTATCTTTAACATGACTGACCAACCTACGCTCCCTAGATTTGAGAAGAGGAATGTAGTACAAAAAAAGGCAAATAAATCTTCAATGAAAGTTGTTATGATGGTTTCCTATGTGTCTTTCCATAGTATCACACATTGTTTCTGTTTCAGCACTGCTAGCCTTAAAGAGCCCTATGCTTTACTGCTGGGCATGGAGGGGCGGAACAAACTAGTGCTTGAAACCAATGCAGACTTCCTATTGGTTCACCAACCTTACCCGTGAGTTCCCCTCCGCAGTAATGCCCCTCTGCACTGTTGGTGAAATACAAGCTTCACTCCCACTCCTGTGCCACTTTTCCTGCTAGGCTCGCCCAGGTTTTTTTCCCCCTTTGAAAACAACGTCTGCCCGGTTTCCGAGGCTAAAGCACTGCCTGAACTCCCAATTTAAGCACTGCATAAGTTTCATTTTCCATTACCATTAGTGATACATTGACTGTAAAACTGGACATGCATACCTCTACAGTCTACTTTCAGTTGACTGAAAGTGAAACTACAGGTTCACTTAACTTAATGATGTTGCTGCGCAGCAATGGGTTCCATACCAAGTTAAATTGTAATAACGGTGTATCCATCCTAACTTAGGGTTTTCACTCAATTTGTTTTATATTGAACAGAAGGGAATGATTATAAAATGGTTTGTATCAGGGCTTTTTTTCTACAGCCAAAGACGTAAAGCTATCCTTACCATGTCAGTAGTGTACCTTGGAGGATTTATGTTTAAGCAGTGGTGGCTATAGATGGGGCATTCGTTACTTGGTTATATTGAATAAAGCAGACTTCTCCATGCAAGTCCTGTCAGTTGTGCTTCCACATATCCCTGCAGGGCCAAAATCCAAAGTGAAATCCCACACGGAGTGCTGTTGTCTTGTCTTCATCCCTTTTGGCAGAATCTCCACTTTCTTTGGCTATCTATGGCTTATGCTATATGCCTCCCTTTCAACCCTCTTTGCCCTAGATTCCCTGACTGTTATTCTCACAGGCTAGAGGTCTATGTGCTATGCAGAATTGCTCTAAATCCTTCTGGCAAATTTCCAAAATATAGCCAGTAGGCCTAATAATTAAGAGCTAACTGGAGGCCAAACAACCATTTTGGAAAGGCATGTTCAGTTTAGTTGCTAATTAAATTTAGTTTAATTAAGGAGTTCAGCTCAGGTTTTCAAGTAAACACAATTTCTCTGGAATATTCCTTCCTATATTGCATGCAAAGTCAATCACTTCTAACGTCATTAGTGATTATTTCCAGATATAGAAAATTCCAAATAGACAGTATAATGGTGTTTATTTAATGGTCATTTGAAGCTCACGCAGCACGCTCCAAATGTGGGCCCATTTGGTTTATTGCTCAGCAAGTTATGCCCCGGACAGGAATTTATGGAGATCTGGTGGCTTATTATGATGGTGGTGGTGGTGGTGGTGGTCATATCTGAGGCAGAGTGACGTGCCCATGGTCCGTCTGCCCTCAAACTAGCCGATTTTATAGGTCGATAAAATTGCATGTGAATGAGTGCAGATTCAGAGGTACTCTTTTTGTGCACCTTGTGCGATTTTTAAGTTCCTTACCTGTGAGGCATCTTGGGTATAATGAGACCCCATGATGTCCAAACCTTATCTCTGCACATCCTGGACTCAGACCAAGTTGAAAAGGAATTAGAGTTGGCCTGCTCTCAGGACAGAGCCTGCTCCTGCTCTCAGGACAGAGCCTGCTCCTGCTCTCAGGACAGAGCCTCTCGGAGAAAAGATGAATGGTATTAAAGACTAGACTAGAGGACGGGGGGGGGGGGGTTGAGGAGGAGAATAGAGCTAGAGTCCTCTCTCAGTAGTATACTGTCTGTGATCATCTCCCTCTTATTATTTCCAGTCATCAAAAGACAGTCGGGCCTGGAGATACTGACCGTGGCCATCTTTCCCTCACTCTCCCGTCCCGGGGCTCTGCTTACTCACACCACTAGTGAAGGTCAGTAGCTGCACTTGTTCACCTCATCTCCAAATCATCAGTGCTTATATAGTTCTACGGCATCGTGCAAGCAGTGTTCCTAATGAACGCACTGATTAGACCATGTACTGGACTATATACTGGATTTTTGCCCATGTTCTTGTTTTACATCAATCTCTTTGCTGGCTTTTCTCTCCCTCTAACTGTGCTGAACTGTTGGCACTGTACTCTGCTCCGGGTTCATTTCTACCTTTATTGGAAAAGCCTGTCAGCCATTTTATGCCAGCGCCGCAATTATAAATGTAACCCGTGGCAAAAAAAAAGCAAAACACAACTCCTGCATTTAACTCTCACATATCCACCCCCCCTTCTTTCTCTCTCTCTCTCTCTCTCTCTCTCTCTCTCTCTCTCTCTCTCTCTCTCTCCCTCTCTTTCTCAGCCTCAGGGGCTGATTAAAAAATTCTAAAAGATCTCATACTGATGCTGGACATTGAAGTTTCATATTAAATATCTTATTACAATCTTTAATGTCCACATATTTGCAGACATTATGTTTTGCAGAGGGATTACTTCATTAGCTTGATGAATGCTTCCATATCGTTTTGGGGATTTAAAACATCCCGTGCCAACCCTGTTGCTGAACATACGGTACCTCTGATAAGATCAAAGATGTTCTATACGTTGCCTGAATTGCCATTTTCTATTCCCACAGATGACTTGATCAAAGACATGTGCTGATCTGTCACTGGATGTGCTGTCAGTACCCTTGATCTTTGCTTTGTTTTGCTGCTGTAACCATTATTCTACGGTCCTGTTGCCATCGGTACCTTATACTTTACTCTCTCCTTTCCCCTTTTAAAATGCCTCATTAGTTGCCAAAGGAGTAGGCCTACAGGAAGAGTCGAAGAGAGTAGAGACCTGGAACAGCTTGTATTTCTAAACATTATAGATCATATTTGATTTGGGTATAGCATGATTCAAGGAACCCTTATAGTGAAGGAGTGTGAAATCCGTCGTTGGTTGTGTTTCTGTTTCTTTCAGAACGACGAACGGCCCGGAAGAGAAGTTCCCAATTCATTTTTTCCATAGGCTATTTATTTAAAGACCTTTAAGCCTCGGGCAAAGCCAACTCTGTTGCTGACAAATCATGACAATAAACACAATGTTTTGGGCCGAACAAATAATTAGAAAGAAGAAAAACTCAAAAAAGTGTTGTACCCTGCCCTTTTTAAGTGGTGCATTAGGGAGCTTTGTGTGTCTCTGGCTGCCTGGCTGGGTCTGTCCCTGGCTGCCTGTGTCTGTCCGACCACGAAAATAGCATTTGGTTGGTTGTGCAGCCTAACACACACATACATATTAACTGTATATATATGATGATTTCAGGTGTGACAGTACAGTACAGTGACAGTACACAGGGACCCCCTGGTCTGGATGTTCCGGGGACCCTCACACGGTAACTCTGTCATTTCTCGATGCGGGGCGGCTCGCCGGACCGGGACGGCACCCTGGGCGCGTTCATACGGGTCTGGAAGTTCCGGGGACCCCCCGGGACCCACACACGAAGTTACTTTGTGAAACGTCTATGGGAAAAATGAATGGGAAATTGTTAGCGCATATGGGAGTGGTAACAAGAACACTCGGCGGATTTACCCTTTTTGCCGACTTCTCAAGACAAGTCGGCAAACCGTGGAGAATATTCGGCAGAATCTGAAGAAGAGTCGTCGCGCGGCGAATCTTCTTAAGATTCTGCCGAATATTCTCCACGTTTCGGGGCACTTTCAGCAGCTGCAGCTGCAAGTTTCTGAATGTTAGCTACTGTGCTAACGACGATAACCAAAACAAACCCAAACCAGAAAAATAGCTGTCTACTTCCTGACTGAATTACATCTGAATAGCAACGCTAACAATGCAGAAGACGCTGCTCTGAAAGAACATTGGACAATGATGTTTGACAGTCAGCTATATTGTTGCTTATTGTAGAAGTGTTGACAGTTTAGCGTGCCTCTCACACGCGCGCGCACATTTAGTACATAAATCGTCTGGAAACGTCATAAGGATTGGAACCGAGAGGTGCGTTCGTCTGTGGACGTCCTAGCGACGTCCAAACGACACGGGGCGAGATAAGAATATTCAGAATGATTCCTATTTGTTTTTTTGGCATTTCGCTTTTCGCTTGCCGTATGCTAATGCTCTGTGCAACTATTAGCTTGTCATTGACTCCCATGAATGACTCGTATCTCCTCATCCAGGGCGCTCTCCGTGGTGATAAATGGATCGATATGCTGGCGCTTCATTTCTGCTCCTCATCCGTCTGTCCCGCAAAATATGAACGCTTTTTGGAGCGTATATAAATATATTAAGATGATCGGAGATTGTGAGGTCACTTTGTGCGCGCGCGCACACACACACACACACACCGCCTCCTGGCACACACACACACACACACACACACACGCACACACTGTGAAGGCCGTAGTACTGTAAATATGACATGAATATGAATGCAAAGTAGCGGTCCATGCTTTTGCATGCTTTTATTGATCTGCTGTCTGATCAGCGTGCATGATCATCATGCAGTAGCTAGATGCGCGCTCCAGCGCCGAGATTTCTTCCCGTTTCGGCGACTCTTCGTCACTTTCCGTCCGAGTTCTCAGACAGAACTCGGACCGGAAAGTGACGAAGAGTCGGCGAAAGGGGAAGAAATCTCGGCAAAGATGAAGAACAGTCGGCGACCCGAGTTCTCCAGTTCATTCATGGGAGTCACCGGTGTATCCCAGTCGGATAGCAGACACAAGTTTGTCCTTTCAGTCATATCTCTCCACCACCCAGCACTGTATGTCTTGTTCAGTTTTCTGTTTGTGTCTGCATTGTACAACAACCCTATTTCATGTCATTATCTTGTCATTATCATCATCATTCATATCATCATGATCATCATTATTCTCACTGTACATAGAACCCTGACACCATCCAGGATGTGTAACACTGGTTTCTTTCAAACGTGGCCCAAGAAAACATCTAGCTGGAGACCAAGAGGGGAGGTAAATGTAATTTCCCATCTCTTTTGTACATATAGTGTTTGTATTTGTTGATGACGTGTATTATTGTGTTAACTTTGTTGACGTTGATGAATTGAATACACTAGACTCTAGAGTGTCCTGTTCAGAGCTGTTCAGAGCCTGGGCAGATGCTTTTGTGCTGGTTCTGGACAACGGTGTATGCCACCGACTCAAGGCTGGGCACTGCACTCCTTGTGCTGTGGTGGTGTGGAACGTCGGTGGGGCAAACGTTTCTCCAGTTACGTGGATTACAGACATAGGTACATGCACACGTATGAGACATTTATAGATACCGGCGTAGATAGGACCGCACTGGAAAAGTTTACATTTCTGACTAATAAAGTATTCAACCAATCAATCAATTACATCTACTGCTGAACTAACTGTCTGGCACACATTTGTTCATCACATTCCTTAAGTTCCTATTCAGTTGAATTCAGTCCGTTATTGTTACTGCCTCTGAGCCTTGTTGTAACGACAAAAGCTTGGAGGCTTGTGTGGATGCATTTGAGAACATCCTTCCTTTGTACTGAGATTTATTTACTGCATCAGCCTTCAGGAGGGCCAGATACAAGGCTGGGGTTCATTACCAAAATTACATTTTCGAAGCCAACCTCAGATCCAGCACGTTGTTCAGCCCCTAATGTGTGACAGTGCTCCAAGTGGTGGATTTTGGGTGGTGCCGCTCAGCTCGCTGAGCTTTCCATTGTTTATTTATCAGTCTGGCCTTGAGTTATGGCGTGCTCGCGTTGAGGAATTTTAGACCGGACTATGGTTGCTGCGGGCCCCTTGGCATACACTGTATACTGAGAGGGAATCATTTATATTCTACTCCAGAGGTAACAGGAGAACATGAGATTGGGAAACAGCTCAAACTCCACTCTACTTCTCAGGCTTAAGGCAGAAAAGCCAAACAGTGTTAAGGCTGCAGCAGAGCATATCTGAGCAAATTCTGTTTTCATTTATATATAGTTTTTTTCTTTCTTCCCCCAAAGTCTCCTCATATGTATGCTAGTATGTTCACTTGTTTCCATGGTCAGACTCACTATGCTCACTGACGCTGCATGGCTCAATGGAGATGTGACGGAATGCTCGCTTTGGTGACATTTTCCCTACAATGAAATCTGACCACTGAACCTCCCTATGGATGCTATAGGAGCTGCGCTCAAACCTGTATTGAAAAGGCCCGAAGGGCGTTTTAAGCCATTGAGATAATTGCAAATGTATCCTCTGGCAAAAAACATCAGCAAACTTACCTCCCTTGCTCGTTCTCTCTGGCTCTCTCTATTTCTCTCTCTCTCTCTCTCTCTCTCTCTCTCTCTCTCTCTCTCTCTCTCTCTCTCTCTCTCCCTCCCTCTCTCTCTTTCAGTTAAGAATTAATAAGGGCTACCTAGCCTTGATTAAAAGGCCTCTACTGTACTGCTCACCAGTAGCACCCCTCCCTGCTCCAGCCCTTTTCACGTGGGCAGACCTGCATGTTACGAGTGCTCTAATGATTCCGGAGCTTGCCATTCGAGGGCCACCCATCCATCATAGCGGTAAGGCCAGGGGCTTTATTATAATACAGAGGACAGACATGCTCTGAGGCTATGTGGGACACAATAGAGGTCTTTCAACAGACCTATAAATACATGATCTGTCAGAGACGCTGTCCTGGGGGCGCTCTCACTGAGGCTCTCGCCCTCCGGTCGGCCATCACTTATGCTAAGATATGCACTAGCCCCCAGGCTAAGGCTAAGGCTCAGTTCATTTCAGCCCCTCATCAACCACCACATTCTAACCTCCAGCCATGAGAATAAATAAGAACAAGATGAAAAAAAATGAAAAAAGTGATTCATTATGATCTAGGGAACAAAACCTTAACAAAACAAACAAATAGAGGGTCTGAAAACAAACAGCAACAGTGAGCTATTGGCTGTATAGTTGGCAGCAGAATCCTCAACAGCTGCTATCAAAGGAATGAAGATATATCTTCTGCTGCTTTATTGGTGGCACATCACATTTGGCCATTGATTGAAGGACCGGGTTCACTCCTAAAATGACATAAGTGGGTTGCATACACCTCCCTTTGTCACAGATCTGGACACATATGTACAGAGATTCTGACAAATCGAGGTTGAAGCAATGCATAGCAAGTAGATCTATAGCACTGCGCGTGTGTGCGCGCGCGCACGCAGCGCACTGTACAGTGTACTAAACATTAGAAAACGCCTTGAGCGCCAGAGCACAGGGCTTGCTTTTAATCACAGGAAGAAGTGGAATATCACTTAATTCCAAGTATATATATTATATTTTCATGTATTCATTGGATGCGTTTTCATTCAACGATGCAAGCATGCATCTCCTCTGCTCCCCTTCCTGCTGCTCCTCTCCTCACCTTATCTCAGGTGAGAATCTCCTCTCACAGTTGCCTCCGAGCCAAGATCAGCGATCAGGGAGCTGGGTGTGTTCTGCTGGAGATTAGTGTGGTAGAAGGGGGGGGGGCTGTCGCATGTCGGAATAATAAACAGGTGAACATTTTAACCCTGCATAATTCCCTATCTCTGCACCACCTTAATGTATTAAAATTATATTCCTCCTCAGGGCAGAGGGGGGAAAAAAACCAACAGCAGATTATGTCCAGCAGCATGCGGTGTGTGTGTGTGTGTGTGTGTGTGTGTGTGTGTGTGTGTGTGTGTGTGTGTGTGTGTGTGTGTGTGAGTGTGAACTCGATGACGGAAACAGTCACAGCAGCGATCACCTGGACAGACGGCAGGTATTTACCGTGGCACGCATACTTCCCGCCAGGCAACGAATGAAGGGATTTGATTGCTCGCTTGTTCTCTTGTTGTTGTTTAGTTTGAATCGCTAGGCATCACTAATAGGATTGGTCACACTGTTGTCCGTACATAAATGTACAGATTGATATCCAATTGCAACAGTTCCCAGTACCTGTACTATACACACCGGCCAAACACTGCACACAGTCAAATGCTCGGCGTTAGTTGAAGTCAGATCAGTGCAAATATTGACTCTCTCCCAGAGTTGAGCAACTGACACTGAGGATTTTCCCCACCACTCCTTAATCAAGGGTTACAGTATTGGCCC
>NC_137873.1:30265237-30330237 GCF_963924005.1 Protomyctophum bolini | reverse complement strand
TTCGATAGCCCCATTACACACACACACACACACACACACACACACACACAGTCACACACACACGTGCGCGCACACACACACACACACACACACACACACACACACACACACACACACACACACACACACACACACACACACGGTATACACACTCACACATGAAAAGGGCCTGGGGGGATGCAGAGAGAGAGAGAGAGAGTGGGGGTTGGATACCAGGAGACTAGGGCATCAAACCAGCGCTTAAAGACACAGAGATATACCAACTGGAACCTTATACCTACAGGGCGTGTGTGTGTGTGTGTGTGTGTGTGTGTGTGTGTGTGTGTGTGTGTGTGTGTGTGTGTGTGTGTGTGTGTGTGTGTGTGTGTGTGCGCGCGCCGCGCGTGATAGTTGTCCCTGTGTTGGTGCTCACTCACACAAATGGGGGAAGTGAGAGCCATTGATGTCTGAGGGCGAAAATGCTGCATGAGGGAGTACAATTGGAGAGTGGAGATTGTGTGTGTGACTGTGTGTGTGTGTGTGTGTGTGTGTGTGTGTGTGTGTGTGTGTGTGTGTGTGTGTGCGCACGCGCGCGACTATAATCTAATTGCATACTAGTATAGTGTATTGCCTGCAGGCATAAGTATGGGCGGTGCTGATGAGGACTGGTCTGATATCTCAATCTACCAATCAGGCGTGTGCACTGCACGGAAACCATTCCTCCTACATGTATAAATGTTGTGAAATATGATCACAATAAACCTCCGTAGGTTTTAGAGGTGCAATGTACAAAGAAGAGAACGACCATTTCCCCAAAATCCACTCTCTCTCTCTCTCTCTCTCTCTCTCTCTCTCTCTCTCTCGCACAACGAAAAAACAAATGTACTTATTTATGTGTTGTAAAGTAAATAAATGCCATTTCTGATAACTGGCATTGCATACCAAAATATCCTCTGGTGCTATAGGACCCGCCAGCATTCCATTTGGAGTGGTACTTCTGTGTAGAAAAGCAGAGGTGTCACGAATGTTACACAGTATGACTGTAACTATAGGGTTGTCCCGATCCGATTACGTGATCGGATTCCCAATTGATCTGAATCGGATCAGGAGCAAAAAACGTGATCGGAAACATCCCTAGTATTAATACCAGTAAGACGCCCTGAGGGCGAGAAGCGACCTCGACCGCGTGCACGCCTCCGCCTGGGTGACGGCAGACTGCTGGGCTGGCGCTTTGGCATGGGGGGTCAGGTCAACGATATGGAATGAATTCTGTACTGGCCATATGGAGCGTGTCTTGAGTGTACAGGGTTTGATGAGGTCAGATCAACATATGGAATGTCAGAACAGGTCAGCTCCATATATGGAGATCTAAGGGTGGCAGCGGGGGCAGTGTCTTGAGTGTACAGGGTTTGATGAGGGCCCAGGTAGGGCCGGGCCTTATTATTTTCGGGCCTGTTGAACGGACAGGTATCAGTCAAAAGGGAGACATCGAAGAGGAAGGACGGGTGGGGAAAGGATCAACATATGGAATGTCAGAACAGGTCAGCTCCATAAATGGAGATCTAACGGTTTGAGGTCAGATGTAGAGTTGGTGGCCGACTCCATATATGCAGATCTAGGTGATGAACAATACATCATTATGAAAGCTTACATTCTGTAGTTTCAAATGTAAAAAATCACACCCGTGTACATAATCATGACGTAAAATACACTATGCCTATTTGCTCAGACACTATGACGTAAAATCCTCCATTCATTGTCAATGAATGAAATGTAATGTTTGTGTAGGATGGAAATCTACACTAACTAGCTGAATATAGGAGGGGCTAGCACCCTAAAAAACCACTGTATCCGGTCACATTATGCAGATCTAGGTGATGATCCAGTCTTCTCTATGGCTATCCAGGGTTTGATGAGGTCAGTGTCGTGATCTTCATCTATGGAGACGGCCATATGGAGTGTCGACCATATATGGTGGCGTGACGTCGTGTCACGAGGCGTAACGGGCTGACGGCCATATATGGTGGTGCAGATGGACGGACGGACGGACAGACAGGTTTTCATAGTAATCTGTGACCTACGGTCGCAATTATATCCATATCATGATATTAGACTGGATATATCTATGATTTGGGATATTGTACTATTGTGATTAAATATCAGATCTGGAAAAATCTTTATCGGCAGATACTCAAAAGTCAAAATCAAATGATTTAATCGTATATTGGGATCATGTGTTTTGAGCTTGTAGATCTGCTGTTTTTGACGCTATAGGGTTCAATGTGGTTAATTAAAAGATTAATTAATTTATTTTGTATTGATATTTGTTGTCTGTGCACTTCAGGCTTAGGTCTATAGCACCGCAAGTCCATGATAATGTTTTCTTGATCAATGATTAACTGCCCTTAGTGGAGAACCTCGTCACTTCTGAGCTTGTCTTGTGGCCATAATGAACCACAGCAGGGAGGAGAAACAGCTGTAGAAATGGCTTAGGGAGGATGAATGCAAAGAAATGTTATTATTCTGGGGTCCTTTCAAGGCATATCAAGAATCTTCTTTGCCTTAGATTACATAGTAAAACCCAGTACAAATGTAACCAAACGGTTTGTGTCACGTACAGCCACAAAGAACGTGATTATTACACTGCGATAAAGATGTGTGCGTGTGTGCGTGCGTAGCACTGTCCCTTTAAGGGAAGTGCATAAAAGGGGTGACCAGGTTTGAGGCCTCATGTTTGGCCAGAAGCCTGACTTGAGTGTTTGTTGGGGACCTGGAGGCATGCGGTGCGGTGTACAGCCTAGCCCTAGTACTTGGTAAGAAGACCTCAAACTAAATATGTTGATGCTTTGATAATTAATTTTGCTTATATATGGGGATATATTGCAATTACTAGTGACATTTTATATTCCATTCCAGTTCGGCAGGTGTGATGTTTTGTTTTGTGAGGGGGAGCTGCCGGAGTCAGTAAAGGGTAGGAGAATAGGTTTTAAGAGGGTATTTGACATGGGGACAATTGACATGTTAGTCAACTGTTAGCCTAGCGCATGTACACAGTCGGAGGCAGTAACTAGGACGTGCAGCTAGCCAGTCTCGGTGCGGGAGGCGGTACAATGGGAAGTCAACAAGGAAGTCCCTGAAGAGAGAGGAGAGAGAAGTTCAGCCTAGCAAAATTAAAAAAGAAAAATACTTAATATTAACGCCGCTTCGCACACGTTTCTGTTGTCTCCTAAAGCTGTTGTATGCATCTTTGAAACATCTCACCAACACTCAAGCGACCGCGCAAGTCTCCGTGAACAGACAGTAGGTAAATCTGCAGTGGAAAAGCCTACAAGGGACCCTAGGGTACCGCCGTCCAAAATTCAGAAAAGGTAACCGAGGGTCCCGAAAGGGGCTACTGTTAGCCTAATTTATCCTAATTTAAACCAGGTGCTTTCCTGGTTTAACCACATCCACAGCCACTCCTGTGGATGTGTATATACACTCCCTATATTCCCCCCAGATGAATGATGTTTCATTGGAATAAAAGCATCAACCTGTATGAGCGAAGTATCAACTCTATATGAATAGGGCATTATCGGATGGTTTATTTGTCACGCTACACACAGTGTGTAAAGACCTACTGTGTACATGTTCAATAAAAGTCTTGACACAGCAGGTGATTTCAATGAATCATTTTGCTGGTTTTAACTCTCCCCACATAAATAAAACGGAGCTTATAGTCGCTTTGTGACGACGCTTTTCTGACACTCTGGTTTTCGACACAGTCAACTCTGAAAAACGTTTCCCTTGAAAGTCCAAGGACATAACTGCCGTTTTGTGGCACACGCCATACAAATTATGCCTGTGACCGGTCTAGCAAGCTCGCCAAAACAGGAAGGGAGGTGTTGTGAAAGGCCCTGGAAGGTCAGGGGTCACTGATGTCATGCAGACTACCTCAGGGAGCGGTGGAGAGTGACGGGGAGTGAGCGGGAGAGGCAGAGAGCAGCGGTGTAGCTGTGAGCCCACGGGTGAGAAGGAGGTCAGTGGCCACAGGAAGCTGTGGAAAAACGCCCGGAGCCACTATCCTTTAATGAGAGCACAAACCCTGGGGTATATTTCCCAGCAGCCCCTAACCGCCACATGAAAACCTCTATCCAATCCATATAGACTGCTGCAGGCATGAGCAGCCATTTTCATGGTCCATTCCCTAAGCCAGGAGCCATCTTAGGAGGTAAACAAACCCACGTCGGCTACAAAGATTTTTGTCGCTGTCGGGCAGAAACCTTGTATCTCCATATTTATTTTTCCCCCCCATAAATTAATGCCCCATTTTATAGTTTTTCGTATATGACGATGCAACACAATTTGAGCTTGTAGATCGGCTTCCCCCCCCCTTCTAATTGTTTGTGTTAAAGATTAACAGCCAGGTTTGACGTGGCTATGTCCATCTGTGGGTTTTATAAATATTTAAACGATTAAAAGTATTAACAAGAGCTTTAAATAATTCAATTGGAATTGAAAGGTAATGGTTTTGGACATACAGACAGTACAGGTTTCTGCCCGACTGTGACGATTTGCACCTTGAAATGCTGCCCTGTGTTATCTCACATTATGAAGACAAGGGTCTTCCGTTTGACAGATCATGAATCCTTGCGTACGGTAACTAGTCCCAGTGGAAGCCTCGCCAATGCAATCATAATTGTTTTATTAATAAAGGCTGTGTGCTGTCGAAAAACATTAAGCAAATAAATAAATAAATAAATGTAAGGTGCACGGGGGGTGAGTGGGAGAAACACATTTGAAAATAAACTTTCAGTTACTCATTAGGTTAAGAAAATTATAAGAATAATAACCCTGAGCACTGCCTGGGGAAGGAAATCTCATTAACAGGTTTTTCGATTCCTTCTTTCAATACATTTGTTAGAAGTGCCAGGGAGCGTTCAATTATCACCCGCCCTCTCACCTCCGAGACATGGGGTGACAAGAAGCCCCGGAGGGCCCTGCAGGGCCAGGCAGGGGCCACACTCTGTATGCACATATGCACATACAAACACAAACAAACACGCACACACATACACATACGCACTCTAAATTCGCCCCCCATGAGATATGGGCTTTCTGACCATTTGTTTAATACTGTCAACAAACAAGGGAAGAGCTCGAGGGCTACTCAGGAAAAGCAATCTTGCTTTCACACATGAGCACACCCAAACTCACATGAAGACACATGTACGCTGACACGCACACGTGTACATGTTCATGTGCTCAAAAAGCTTTTGGTTTGGCATTGCTTATTATTGGCAGATATAGCTTTAACAGATCTATCTATAAACATTTAATATGATTCGGTTCTATGAGAATTGTGTTCAGAATACTGGGTTTCATAAAAGGTCGCTGTTTTCGCCGGTGCCTTATTATCGAGCTCACAACGTGTCGGTGTAGATCGGCTAGTTGGACAATTTTACAATATTTTTCAAAATGGTGAAAAGGAAAGGCAAAGACGTTTAGGGATAAAGGCACTGGCGAAAATAGGCCCCCAAGGATACAGTTCCTGCCGCTCAACCCCCCCCCCCCACACCACCACCACCCATCTCCTATCTTCAGCCCTTCCCCTCTCTTATTTTCTTTCTTTCATCTGTTTCCAATCCACCGATTGGGTATGGCCTTTAGGCTACAACCTTAAGGCAAGAGTTTTGAAAGGCTGTGTTTGTTCTGGAACAGATCACTACGGTCTCCTCCTTCTCAAGACATGACACACAGTGCCAGGGGGGGGTGTATGGCTTGGCCCACCTGCAGTGCCTTGTCTCCATGCATTGCCCCCTGGTGACAGGCGCAGGACTGTGCAGCCCTGCAGGCCTCCAACTAATGCTTAATTTATGCTCCAATGGTGTTTTGCGAAAGGAAAATGGCCGATCTATAAGCTCACAATGCCTTGAGGATACGATGTGTTGTGAGCTCTGTAGATCAGCTATTTTCGGTCTCTGACGTCATCGTACAACAAACTAACAAAGTAGAAATCCAGCTTAAAGCAACTCCTATAGGAATGACATCACCTCTCTGGAGACCAGTATTAGAGACCCAAGTTTAGAGAATGGAAATGCTGTAGTGTGCCTCAGTACGTACAAAATGGACCACACTATATTGCTGCTATTGCCATCCAGAAACTATTTCGTTTTTCTTTATTTTTGTAGCCCTGCTAGCGGCAAGGCCGCAATAATGGCAATGCTGGTCAGTCTGTACGTCTGCCTAATAACTTGGTCCCAAAAAAGATAACTCGTAGCCATAGTGGCTGGATAGCCCTACCAACCTGGTAGCATTTCCTATAAAAACCAACCGTAGGCCAGAATTTCCACAATCACAAGGTATAGCCAAATCTAATGGGCAGATTGAAAGGAAATGCTTCCCAAAAGTTTAACCATGACCGTTGGCGTTACAGTGACGCTGTATTCTTTCTAGTCTCGTGCCATGATCAGGCCAAAATGTTAAATTAGCATACATTAATTCTTAACCTAATTGCAGATTGCGTGAAGAACTACAACACGCTTTGCAGTTGTTAGGGGTGACCAGTGGATGCAGGGATTGTGGGGACTAAGAATTGGTTCCTTCAGGTTACCTCGGCTTGGATGGGTGCTCCATCAAACACAAATAATCCTTCGTTAACCATAGCCTGCTTTGCACATCTTCACCACTTTTCACATAAACTCCTCACACAAAGTTTGGAAACCTAAATTTGATTATTTCTCTCCTTCAATAATACAAATTGGTATTGCCATGTGTTTTAAATATGTTTTTATTGTTGATTAGTCACCTTTACAACTTGTAAAGTGGAATGACCAACACAGCTAAATGTGAGTGCACACACACACACACACACACACACGCACACGCACACGCACACGCACACGCACACACACTTGCAGGCAGGTGTGTTCAAGCCGCAGCACTACCTCCTTGAAATATGCCACTATAGGGCAAGTGGAAGAAGCTGGTTCAGTGATGCAGAGTTGGAGCAATGCATTATTTGGTGTCAGCCCTGATAATTTGGTGTCAGCCCTGATAATTTGGTGTCAGCCCTGATACCATTTCCAAACATATTAGGACCCAATTAAGACTTGTTCCTCACCCTTGATTCATTGAGGATTCTGAGGAACCATGGGTATTCTTCCAGAGATTTACATGCAAGATTTGCACAATCGTACCACAGACGGACCATGTTTTTTTGTTATTGCTTACTGTAAATCGCTCTGGATTAAACGACTGCTAAATGCCTAAATTGTACAGATGTCAAACATGCAGGACCCAATGCTCAGGTGCCAGTCACACACCTGTGCTGGCTGGTCGCTCAAAACAAGAGTGATTACCAACAGAAGCATATTGGGGGATTTTGGCAGATTCTTTGGGTCCGCTAAACACACGTTTAGCTGTGTTGCTCATTCCACGATTCCATAATCCTTACAAGTTATGTCGTTCTAAAGGTGACTATAATCAACCATCAAAATGATAGTTTGTTTACTAGCCGGCTGAGATGGCCACACAGTCATGGACGAATACCACCTGGCAATACGCAAATGAATAATGATGGTCAAGTGCAATATGTTTGCAGTAGGGTAGTAGGGTAAATGTAGGGTAGTAGGATAAATGTGTAAACTATTAGTGCAACAGTTTATAGATTATAATAGATTCATTGCAATGTGAAATTTATTAGAATAGTTTGACTATTGAATACTATGCCTTCCAATGTGATTGGGCTGGACCATAGATTGATGTGCATTGGAAGCTGCTATAAGCATATGGTTACATTGTTACAGTAGTGTGAAATGTGAATGAGTTATATTTACTGTACATACCTGTAGTTCATGGATTTTATTCTGTCTTTATTGATACTGTACTAGATAGTGGAGATAGACGTAAGGAGAGAGACGGGGAGTGACACAGAACAAGGGTCTTTGAGAACGGGATTCCGGCTTCATTAGAGCCTGTGGTATGTGCCTGGCTTGCTAGACCAGCAGGCGCCTGTTCCTGGAGGGTTTTAATATAATTTAGGGTTAACGCTATATTATGTATTTGTGTTTGTGTATTCTTTAATATAAACGCAGACATGGAGTCCAGACTAATTGCATCCAGCTGAGTATAAAATGTGCAGCATGGTGATAGGACATGCGAGCTGGACACCACCATATCACCTGGTTTGGAACTCCTGTCTTTTTGTCCTTATTTGTGTCATGGTGAAATAGAAATACACCTTCTGGGGTGCCCCTATACCATTTCTCTGTAATAATTCCAGCCTGATGGGCCATTGAAACATTGGCACTTTGTGTTTCTGCAAACAACTCAATTCATTGAATAACTACATTTCTGGGAGAGAAATTCTTAATGTCAGGAATACCGACATATTGCGTCAGTTTGTAGAGGAGTCACAGGAGTTTATTATGCCTGAAGGTAATCAGGCAACCCAAGAAAGCTTAGGTAAAACCCCCTATCCAGATCTCCAAACTGAACATTAGAAGGAATAGGAAAGTGGACGATAAAGAAGATGACCATGTGATCACAGATGTATGGCTTTTAAGTGCATTTCCATGGTCATGGAGTGACTTGTAGCCAAAACTCGAACTTGAGCATATCTCATTACCAGATTTCAAAAGGTGGATAATGGATAATGGAAGTGGATGCTCTTGTTTTTTTATAACCTGTGGTACTAATGCTATTTTATTAGATTAAAAAATAATTGTCTGTTGTTTTCAATTGTGTGTCTGTGAGCAGCTAATCTCCTGCACCGCAGGACCGATCGGCGTGAAAATGTGCACGCACACTCACAGTAGTCTACCGTTTTCAAATCGTCCTCATTGTGGCACAATAACAGCCTGTTTGTCGTTTTGGGCTATAACTCTTGAACTGTAGAGCTAACAGTCAAATGTTTTTCCCCACCTGGATTCTTTGGATCGTGACACATCTTCCCATATAGGCCACGGCCAAATTTGCGCCTGACAAGATTCGCCCCCATTTAGCATTTTCTTCAAAACACTTTTTGCTCATACTGTAAAGAAATATGGGACATGGAGCCCCATTGGTTATCTGTAGACCGTTGTGAAGCCACTTTTTCAGCTAATTCAAATCTGCCATCTTTGAACTTCCAGTCCTGAAAAGAAACCGGAAACTACTGCTATTGCCTGCAAACGCCTTCACTCGGTAGAACCAGTAACATACCCTACATTATGTCTGAGTCATAATGATCAAGATGTATTCACTGGGAATGTATTCACCTTTTTCTGGGAGATCTTGATCACAATGTGACTTTCTGGTTAACTACAGTATATATAATACACGTCTCATTAAGACCTGAGTCCTTCTAAATCGGTGGTTCTCAACCAGTGGTCCAGGGACCACCAGTCCTTGAGGGGGTTCCAGGTGGTCAGTTAAATGTAAATAAGTTTGTAACCAAATGGACCCTTATAGAACTTTAACTCTTGAGAGCGTAACATAGGCTACCCTTATTCTTGGGTCATTTTGGTTTCATTTATTGCTAAACATCTTCATTACTTAATTTGCAAGAAGTCTACACAACTAGAGAATGTAGAAGAATTGTTATTTTGATGTTTGCCTGTTATCTCTCCTATGGTAGGCGACACGTACCACATCAAAGTTTTTGGTCTGTCATCAAATGGTGGTCTGTGGCTTAAATGCAGAATAAATAATGGACCTTGAGGGCTTGAAATGAAAACTCCCTGAGACCTGATAGGCCTACTAGTATACTGGTGCTCTTTAAAATCCTCCGGTAGCCACGCCCCTCCCCCCTCCATACACACCTGATGCAAACAAACACAAGCTCCTTGTGTTTGGTAGTAAAAAGAGTGAAATAAATAACAATGTAACGTTACACCTCATGGAAGTTGAGTGGAGTAGTCTGGGTTGTTAGGAAGTGAAAGCTGCTCCGTCACAAGTGTGTGGCAGTTTGAAAGAGAAGTTAATTCATCTTTCATAACAAACTGCTTGGGCGATTTGTTTTTATTCTGCAGGTGAGTTAGCTACCTATGCTATGCATTAACATGTGCGTGCGCTCGTGTGTGTGAGTGAGAGGGAGGGAGGGTGAATGAACAAACATATAGGTGCTTGAAATGCTGTGTGCATGAATCCTACGATTCTTACAGTAGGCTAGCCTATATACATTTATAAAATCAATATACAGACAATGTTTTGTTTGGGGTCTCACTCACAGCACCAAATTCTTGTATGAAACTTCATTCTTAACTGATGGTTTGATTGAAAGTGATATTGAACCAAGTGTTACAACCTGAATTTCACATCTAGATTTCTATCTCTCAAATTATTTTCAAGGCATACCCTAGTCCAGGCCAGGGCATGTCCAAAGTCCACCCAGCTTCCTTCCTAAAATGTATTATCCAGTAGGGTAGTGGGGCACCATCCCTGTGACAGGACAGGGTACAGTAGGCCTACAGTGTACAGTAGTGGCTCTTGGTTAGCTCACTTTTTGAGTGGTACAACCACTCCTATAGACAGCTATGTGGGTCCCTGGGTCTGTCCCTGGCTGGCTGGTCTTTTGCTTGGTTTTCACAACCACTGTTGCACAGCCTATAACACACACACACACACACACACACACACACACACACACACACACACACACACACACACACACACACACACACACACACACACATATGATGATTTCGGGTGTGACAGTACAGTACAGTAGAGGGACACCTTGGGGACCCCCACATGGTAACTCTGTCATTTCACGACCGTTTCGGACGCGGGCGGCCGGAATCGGGCCGGCACCCTGACCGCGTTCCTCTGGGTCTGGAACTTCCGGGGACCCCCACACAGAGTTGCACCACTCACTTCACACGTGTGTGATTTTTCTTTCTACCTTACTTACTTATACTCAAAGCTGATGGTGTCTCTCTCAACCTTCTCCACAGGTACACGAACCAGGGTGATGACCCAGCCCAGACCCCCAAGCCCCTCAGCTTCTTCTCAGCCCTGAGTCCATTCTCCAGTGACATGCTGTGAATGCTGGACTCTAGAGCCTGCCCTAAATCCCTGACCACTGCAGCACTACTACACCAGAATGCTATGTGCAGTACTAAACATCCAAGGCTGAGTGAGAAGACGGCAGCCAGGAGAATGAGGCTGGTCCGTGCCATTGATACTGGGAGGATGGAGACGCCGCTGGAGGGCTCATCATGAACTAGAGAGAGAGCAGTCAAGTAGAAGACGGCTCAAGGTAGGAACTTTGTTTTTGGTTATTTTTCTTCTTTTGCGGTTTGTGTTGTATGCTGTGTGTGTAGGCCTACTGTGTATATAACGGTGTGAATCAAGCTGTCATTTTGGGACCCAATGACTGGGTGGAAATGGAACATGTTAAAGTGAGGACAATGGGTGGAGCCTGCCTTTATACCACCAAGCTGGAGGGGGTGGTCAAGGCTCCCATTGGTCCCAAACCCAGTCAATCATTTGCCTGTGAGTGTATAATGTATACGCTTCTGTGATTATGACGAAGTCACAATCTCCTAAAGCGAGTTTCCATGGGAGTCTAAATTATAATGAACTGTTTGTGGCTCTGGAATCTAATGCTGATGGGAATGTTGTGTTGTATCTGCCGTTGATGGTATGCGAGTTGTAACAGGGAGTGTATGTGGCTCTTGATCACTTCAATCCTATGAGTGAATTTGCTATCTCCTTTCGGTTCGAGGCTCGAGCTAGAGGTTTCGGGCTTTGAATTGAAGACTGATAAACAGTAGGTTATGTCAAGTGTGTTGTGTTGTGGTTGCTGAGGTTCGGTGTGAGTTATATAACTCACAGTGACAGGGTGGCTGTTGGTTCATGACTGGCATGGTGGCAAATAATGTCTATGTAGGCCTATTTTTTTCTTTCTTTCTTTCTTTCTTTCTTTCTGTGTCCCGTTTGGTCCAGGGAAAAATACTTAAAAAAATAGTTGATCATTCAAATGTGGCTGTATCCAACAAAAATGTTGTGCCTTTGAAAACTATAGATTTTTAATCTATTTTAAAAGGAAGAAACCCCCACCACTATTGTGCCGGTAGGTCTATGATGGACTCACCCAACAATGATGGACCCCCCCGACACAATAGTGGTTGTGCCGAAGGTTTCTCTAGTCAGTATGGTGGTCCCGACTCCCTAGGTCAAAATCAGTTTAAAACCCCTGCTCTAAATCAATAATTTTCACACTTTCACAAGTTTTCATGAGCTTGCATATATCTGCTATTTTTTAATAGTCAAAATTCAAATAGCAACATTTTTAAATGCCACGGATGTGTCACTTGTACAAGAGATCTTTGATCCAAATGTGACTTGCTGGTTAAATAAGGTTATAAGGTCATACTATACCATAACCGATTCTTATGTAAATAAATAAATAAAACACCAATTTGCATTTTATAGATAGGTAAAATGGATACGCAATATCTATCTTGGCTGAAGGCAAAATAGTAGTAATTTCATTTCTAGCCCTGTAGCCACGAACCTGGCCTCATTTCCATTTATCTGTTCTCGCCTGTTGAAACTAAAGCATCCGTTTGGTCGGTTTCACTTTATATCCACTGGATTGGCTTTTAGAGTGAGAGAGCGGAAAACATATACATTTATAAAAAATGGGTTTGTATTCTTTGATTTAGGTTGAAAGAAGATGCATGTTAAAGCGAACTGTGCCTCACATAGTTTCAAAGAGATTGTGAAATGCATGCAATGTGAAATTATCTCCCAACTGAGAAAATGGATTTGTTTTTAAGAAAATAATCTAACAAGCCAAGAGTAGACACAGTGGTATAATTTCAGAAATTCTGCACCGGTAATTTGATGTGCTGCCACGCACGCACCCCTTTATGCACACACACAGTGTACACGATGCACACATATGTGCACACTCATACACATCCACACGCACAGTCAAAGTTTTATAGTGCTTAGTTTGGATTCAGCTCTTCATTAGCCACAGGGCCCAACTCCGGTTAGCTCCAGTATTAGGCTCAATTAGAACAAGATCCAATTAGAGGGCTGCTTTCCCCTGGGGCAAGGAGAGGCAGGAAATGGAGACTGAGAAATGTATAAGTCGACAACATGCGGACATAGCCAACGTAAACAAACTTACTTTGTTGATCTCTCTGCTGTTGCTACGCAGGAGTCCTCTGGGAGTTGAAGCCCTGCTAGTCTAAGCTATGAGATAAAACAAAATAGGAAAAAAATAAAAAGCCCTGCAGCAAAACATGAACTCTGTGAACACAAGGGCTCCGACACCATGAAGGGAACGTCTGGGCCCAGAAAATGAAAAGCCCACAGGCGTTTTCCATTTACAGCTAAAAATCCAGCACTAGCTCCTAGCCAGGGTTAGTATCAGACTCTCAAAATGAACACTTACACTACGGGGGGAACAAATGAGTAGCTCTCTATTGTCGCTCTATTAAATCTATCAGTTAATAGACACATACCTTATACTGACAGAAATCAATAATGTTCTATAATCCAAAGGAAATAGTGGTGGGGAATGAGGGACAAATGAGGACAGAAGGAAAGAAAGAAAGGAAGAAAGAAAGGAAACCATATTTAGCTGTAATGGTGTGATTGTGTGGTGCATGGTCCTCCCATCCTAACGTCCGTGTGGTTAGAGGTGGCGATGGCCGCCATGTTGAGTGAGCTGTTTGGGCTTGCCCTTGCCTCAGGCCTCCAGTGTTCCTCCCCCAGGCAGTGCATGAGGGAAATGGTGTGTGGTGCGAGGGTAAACCTTGACCTGACTGCCAGGAGGCTGCACACAGAATGAAATGAGCACAAACAAAGCAGGGGTGGGGTGGGCTGGGGGTGGGACTGGCAGACAGCAATGGAGGTGGTATGGCTTCTCCAGCATCACCTAAAGCCTGATTTTATACCTCATCATATGGCGGTGTTGTGCGCCAACAATAGCCGATCTACAAGCTCACGCAGTCACGCTGAGTTGTGGATGTGGCATGTTGTTAGCTTGCAGATCTGTTATTTTTGACGAGCGGCAACGTCGTACGACGGAGCATAAATTCTGCATAACCCCTTTGTTTTGTTCTGATCTGACAGGCAGAATACACATCTCATATCTGTGCCAGGGCATGCATCTCACTGTGGTTGGGAGGGCTCAGGTGTTGTGGGCGGCATCTCTGTGCATAGTGACCGAGAGACTTGCTCCTGGAGGTGGAATGTGGAAATGTTGCGTTTTCCCTTCATGCTTTGCCAAGCCCTGTTTAGAGAAGAGATGGAAATCCCATTACACTGTATGTCACATGTTGAACTTGATCTCTGCAACTCATGTTTTAAATTGATTTCAGATCTTAATGAACAGCAAACAGTGGTGGAAAGTAGTATATTTACTTAAGTTCATGTTTTGAAGTACTTTTACTTTACTTGCTATCGAATACTGCATACTTCTACTCCACTACAAGTATTGTACAATGAATGTACTGGACAAAACTAACATTTTATACTTGGAATATCCAAAAATAGCTGATCTATGACTATGACCTACAAGTCAAGCTCATAAAGTTTCACAATGCGAAGCAGTGTGACTGTGAGCTTGTAGATCAGTCGAGACCTTTTGTACTATACTTGAGTCAAATTTTAGCACAATATTTGCCAATCCCGTGTTTTCTCGGGTTTAAACCTTAAATCCTCCTTTGCCAACCCGAGAAATCTTGTGTTTCTTTAATGTGATTTAATCCAGAATTAATAGTATTTCATTTACCGTCTGTTAGCTGTTTTTAGCAACCATCGCTAGCCTCCGGCAGCTCCCATGGTGTGACGTCATCGAATATCCAAAATCTCCACACACACGCACGTGATCTAAAGCATTTATAGGGCTCAGATTGAGCTAATGGACGATGTTTAGAGCTTAATAAATCTTTAATCTGACCTTGCGAGTACTCAACCATTGTTTACACTGAGAAAGACGGCACAGACTGAAGCTATGATTCATAACACAAACTTTTCCGGTTCAACGAAAGAGTTCACATGCAGCTGTCAAAGTTTTGTAGTTTTCTTTCTGGCAACACCACCGAGTTTAGACACCAGATGGTGGCATGTAAGCGATTAAAATAAAATGTAAGAGGAATTATTAGCTAATAGGTCAGTGATCAGTGGGATGAGTTTTGGTCCTGATGCTGTGTAAGGCAAGCTATCTATGCTGGAAATAAGCAGTTAACAATGCAAATGTGTATTTATTCCTGGTTCAATTCAATTGATTTCCAGCCAATTAAACCCCAGTCAACTGGACTCCACACAGTGTATTCACCCCTAACAGAAATACAGAATCGATGATGGCATAAGAAAGCAATGCCGTTGTCTCACAATGAGATGTACGTAAAGGAGATAATTGACGAATGACAGATGATTCCCCCAGATGTTTGTACGTCATCTCACGCCGCTCACCTGTAAAAAGGAAATAATAATATATAAAAAATAAATAAAAAGCCCAGTCTAATCCATTACATACTTTGGAGACGACTCGTAAATGGAATAATTAGCACAGCATGCTCTCCGCTCGGCTGGAAGTCTCTCTCGATAATGAACAAAAGGAAGGAAATTAGCTTTTGTCTCATAAAGTCACAACTTCAAACATCCCCGCCATTGCATTAATACAGCCACAGCCTGCAGCAGCATGAGGAGAATAAAGCAAGCTCTCTCTCAGGCCTCATTCCAGTCAAGGTCTTTCTCAGGACAAACACTGAGCGTTGCTCTCACGGACCACATGCACAAACCACACCAGATAAGTGATTGACATTGACCGAGAGAGAAAAAAAAAACATGTTGCAATTTGCAAATCAACACAAGCCAACTCGAGTGAAAGCTGTCCAGGGTTTCTCCATAGATGGTTTTCTATAGTTTGTACTTCTAAAATCAAAAGAAAAATATGGTTTACATTAGCAGGTGTGATACCATTACCCATCCTCCATACAGCTGGATTTACTCTTAATCACATCAGGTCGACAGACTGGCCCGGGGGGTTCCCAGCTGTAGCCCAGACTGGGAGACACGGCCGTCTGCCCTAACCACGGTTACTGGCAACTGCCCTTGGGAGCCTTGGGAACAGTAATGTTAAGCCATATTTATTGCGAGTTGTTATACAAGTTGTGAGCTTGTAGATCAGCTATTTTCTAGCTATAACTTCCGACACTGGGTAGTTTTAGGTCTTTTTAACATACAACAATGCAGCTGTACGAGGATGGGTGACCCAGCACCAGATCAGTATAATATCAAATGTATGCTCTATCATAGTACCGTACGAAGGTGTCACAAGCCCAATATATACAACCTCAAAATGGGTCTCATCTGCAATACGCTCAGATTGCTCTCAGTATAATCCGAGTGTCTTGTATCCGGTCTGTGTCCTCATATTGTGTATCCCAGATGTGTTTCAAATATGAAAATCTTAGGGAAAATGTTTGTTTTGGAAGTAATGAGTACACAGACCGGATATAAGACACTTGACGTATACTGTGAGAGTTGTGTTGGAGTTTATGAATTCCTCATTCACTAAGGAAGAAACAAAAAAATCTCCATGATTTCCAAGGCTTCGCGGGGTGCAGTAATTGTCAAAAGGTCATTTTGGGGGTGAGGTATTCCTTTTAGGAAGTTCTTATGGCACTGTGATTAACAAAGATTCTGATAATGTTCTCATTCAGAAAACCAGAGCATTGAATCAGAATCATACAAAGTGCCTTAAATAACAATACTTAAATCATAATCATTATTCTCCTCCTATTTATCATCATCATTATGTCGTCAACTCATCATCATTATCATCATCATCAATCATCATTATCATTGAGTAATGGCACAATCAACTAACAACGAACCAGCCAAGGCGGCACACAGTAAAATCTTCAGTGTTGAATTAAATCAATTTGTAACTCAGAGAGTGTACAAAAATTTAACCAAATGAACCCTTGCGGGTCCATTTGGTTACATTTGTACATGAACACTACTCGGGATTTTGCCGTGCATTGGGCTGAGCGATTGTGTCCCTGCTTATGTATCTAGTCCTCTATCTATCTGCCAGGATCAGTTTGTTAGTGTGCTGGCAGGTTTCCTGTGCTGTCCTCTGGAGAGAGGTGGCTCTCAGCTGGAGAGAGGAGCCACAGGCGATGCACTGTCTCCATTGTGTGGAGAGACACTCTGAGGACACGGGAGACTTGGTGCAGGTGCATAGAGGCAGAGTGTGAGCTCACCTGAGGGAGGGAGGGGAGGGGGGGGGGTCTTTTTCCCAGCCCCTCACAAAACTATTTTGAGGGGTCTTTTTTTAGTGCAGACATTTCTTTGTCAGTGGCCAGTCTAGCTGGAGCCACACCTTTCTGTAGGACAGATCTGTGGAAATGATCCTTGTGGCTTTTTTATTTTTATTTTTCAACCTTCTTTATTTTTAAATAGCCATTTTTATCGTGCGTCCTGGGATGTGCGTTGGCCTGTGGTGGTGTACCTTAGCAGCTGCTTCCTGGGAGAAGGTCCTCCCACACAGACAGGTCTGACTGAGGCAAGCCAATGACCTCACCGCAGACGCGGAGGTCTCCTGTGAAAGTGATCCTTTCACCAACTGTTTGTTTAAAAGCTGACAGGGTACAAGAGTCTCCGTGACAGCGCCTATTCATCTCAGAGTGTCAGACAGAGAGAACGAGAGAACGGAGGGAAGGAGAGAAGGAAGAGAGAGAGAAAGAAAGGGAGGGAGGGAGGGAGGGAGGGGGGTGAAGGGAGGTAACGAGGGAGGAGCTGAGAAAGAGATTTGTAACCCATAGTACAATAGTGTCGTAGCTGATCTACAAGCTCACGTGTTGTGAGCTTGTGGGGGGGACACCTTATGGCAAAGAATATATCCTGCTTAAAGAAGAGATTGCAGTGCTTCTTTAACAATAGGATAGGCTTACCTTTAGCTTTGAAACATTAACACGCCATCTCCCAAATGCAATTTTCAGAAATGCGTCCAGCGAGCAGCTGATGTTTTCATCATTGTGGTTTTAATTATATGTCTCACTCAGCACACTGCCTCCCCCTCCATTCGCCTAATTTAGATTGAGATCCTTCCAGGCTTGCCCCGTATCTTTCATTTCTCTCCTTCTCTGCATCCCATCAGCCCCTTTGTAGGAAAAAAAGGGGGGGAAAAAGAAAAACCCTTCATGTCTGTGACTTTCTTGCCCTCCAGCGCATGAAGCCCTCTTTTATTTTCATCATCGCAAGCACAATGGATTCATGCCATTCTAGCAACTTTATTCAGTATCAGCTCAAATTTACATACTACTTAACAAGTTTGTGCGTGACTGTTGATGCCTCTCTGATCAAAGCGCTTTTGGAAATCTTTCTCATCTGATTTATTTTTCCCTTCCTCCTCCTCCATTCCAGATGCAGACATGCATCTTTTAACTGTGGGGCAAAGAAAGGTAACCTTAGTGCTGCACATGCCTAAATGTCATCCAACAAGGAGGGTTCATGTCCTGAGGATAAAGATAATGTAATCTAAGCAGTAGTGTGTGTGTGTGTGTGTGTGTGTGTGAGAGAGATATCCTCAGTGTTTGTTGGAGGCTGTCTGTTCACTGCAGGCTTTGGGGGCGGAGAGACGGGATGACAAAAGTCAAAGCAGTCATGTGTCATTTTTGGGTGCTGAAGGGCTGGGACCTGCCCTCAGGGCTGTCCTCTCTGTCAGACACACTCAGATATCTGTGCTGAACACACTCACTTGCTCTCTCTCTCTCTTTCTTTCTCACTCCCTCTTTTGCTGTCGCTCCTGCCGTCTCACGCACACTCAATGCCACACACAGCATCTCTAACTCCAGGCAGTGAAACATGATTAAATACAATAACAGAATAGCAACCATTTGTATACAAAGGAAGCAAATTTGAGACCACAAATGTCTGCTTTCGTGTAAACAGCCACAGCCTGTGATTCACTTCAAACAGTTCATTTTGACCACAGGTTTGGCAAAGGGGCGTATGACTGGAAGGTGACTGGTCTGGTTCCATTCAACCCACATTATCATGATGTGAGGGCATGTGTGGGAGCGGGGGGGTGTGGGGGGGGTAAGAGATTTCTGACATCAGCATCAGGTTTTAAATCAAGATATCAGAGGCCACGCTATGAACCAATGGCCCTTAAAATTCCCATCGGGGAGCGGAGGAGCAAGGAAGAGAGGGCTGCGCTGTGTGGAAACTGCCACGGCCGATTGTATAATAAACACAGTAGCCCACATTTGCTGTAATGCATTCATGACTATGCATGGTTACCAGAGCACACAACATGACTGAAAACATTAAATAACGGAGAGGAAGGAAAAATGGATTCTGGAAATACAATGAAAAGAGGGTGTGGGTGGAAAGGGAGGAATCGTGGGAATGCAAGATTGCACCTCCCTCGGGCAATCAAATTATCCTATGGGCCGATGGTTCCTCCTTATGAGTCGGCTGACATTTTCCTGTAACCCCATCCTGTGTAATGCTATGTGATGTGTGTGACTGGCTTCTGCCACGGCCCCCAAGGGCCACAGAGCTTCAGGGTTATTTGTTACTCACCCCACAGCATCCCGAGGATTGTTTATTTATTCTTTGTCTGCCCCCCCCTCCACTCTCGCTTTTTTTTAAATACATTTCCCTCCTTCCATATTTTTTAGGTCTCCTGCTGTTCTATGCATCGTGGCCTAGTAGTATCCCCTTTCAATTAGAAGAGGATGCACTTGTATTCATCTGAGACAAAACCCCTGACAGGTGACTCCTTGAGGGGTAACAGAAAACCAGCCCTTTAGTCTCTTTACACAAACTGTTAGTATTCCACCTCCATTCAACAGACACAAAGGCAAAACGGCAACCAGTGCTGTTGGCTGTATCCATTACTCAAATGTGTGTGGGGCGCTGTGTGACGGCGATGACAATGATTGAGGAGGGTGTGTTCCAGGATCAATAGTCAAAGATCTACAGTATATGGGCTGTGTGCGTGTGCGACAGATAGACATGGGGGTGGACAGACATGTCCACCCAGAGACAGAGAGCAGATGTGCGATCTGAGATATTAGAAATGTATTGAAAATGTATCCCTGAGGGCACAAGTTATAGAGGATATGTAAGTCTACATATCAATGTCCATGCCTTACTTCACTTCTACATTGCCCAGTAGAGTTCTTCGCTGAGGCCAGCAGAATTTGCTATAACAAGAGATAATAGCGTGCATAACAGCCGACATGTGAAAACAGAGAAGGGACAGTGTCGGGAAGGCAGCCTTTTATGACCCAACACACTTTGACAGCTTGGACACTGCTTGAGGACACGAGCATTGTTGCTTTTTCATCTGACAATTTTGAGCAAAACAACTCTCCCTCGATGGATCCAATTGTTCTGATACCCTTTGAGGCTGTGTGTTAAAAACCAGGGACAAAAAGACGTCAGTAGCCAATAGATTGGGCTTGCAATAGCTAGAGGAGTCACAGTGCCTGTCTGTAGGACAAAAAGTAAGATGAAAGTGTAACCGATATGATGGGAGCACTGCTTTTATGCAACACTGCACCCTGCTGGTAGAAGCAAATAAATAAAAATGGAACTACTATAATTCCAGCAGCACGAACTAATATAACCTTAGTTCCCCGGGGAAGTGAGTGCCAATACATTGGAGTTTTTTTGCCCTTGAAGCAATTATACTTGGACCTCAGGACATTCTGCAGACAAAATGTATCTCATGAGGCCTGCTTGGAAATATGGCCACAGGGTGGCACATTAGATTGACAAATGTAAATTATCAAAGTACAATCGGTCTTCTAGGACTTGGAAATCAACCATAAGAAAACTATAATAGCATAATGGATGTCTTGAGATAAAGGGAAATCTGGGTATCAGTGTTATAGATTATAGAAAAACTGTTGGCCTAATGAATAGACATATTTTGTCCTTTTCCCTCAGTATCTTGGCGCTGTTAAATATAATGTCAAAACACATGTACATGAAAGATTGAAAGGGAGAATAAAATAGAAAGAAAAGAATGAATGAACAGGGGGGGGGGGGGGTTAAGAGATAAAGAAAGATTGTAGGCTATTTTACTGCTAAAATCTGTAATACAGTGTTACAATGTCTGCTATTGGCCTGTGAGCTGTGTGTGTGTGTGTGTGTGTGTGTGTGTGTGTCTGTACACATACACAATGCACTCAGTCTACAGCCTGCAGCAGTGTGCATTCTTGCTCGGAGAGTACATGTCCGCAGGCTTCGTTCCTCCGTCGATGACCTCTGGTGGAGCCATTATTTTCTGCATTAATGACGAGCAGCAGCTAGCGATGAGAGAGATGGGCTTTATCCTGAGGCACAGAAGCTCTGATTATGGGCAACAACAACGCTGGCAAAAAGGAAAAAAGAAAACAATTCTTCCCACAAGCATTTCAAAACCACTAGAAGCAACAGCAGTAGTGTAGAATAAGCTGCTCTTGGTCTATTGACAAGATGGATCAGATAACCTCTGTGGCTGGCTGCAGAGGATTACCCAGAATGAACTTTTCCAAAAGTTTTTAAGTATCTTTTTTTTTTTGTCATCCTTTGTATAAAGCAAAAAGCATCTCCATATTTCACTACCCAGAGCATTAAAAAAAAGCAATCTGAAGAGAATATTTGTACTGCGGTTAGTAACGGATTGGGAAATAGTTACGAGGAAAGGTACACATACAGATGCCTCATAATTTACTAGCCTTACAGGTTCATCATATACAATCAACCTATCTCAACTTGTGTAATCAGAGCATAAACATTGAATCTGTACAACCCGCAAACAAGACAAATTGCAATTGCACCAGACGAGGCAGTCGGGGTACCCACTCAGGAAATCCTAGCTTGGGGAGATAACTCTAAATGAAGGACTTTACCATTCACCATTATGTCTTTGGTGAGAGTCAGGGGGACCCCCTGGGGCTCCTCAGCTCTGCACAACTTTTCAAAGGGCTTCAGATTAAAGTCACTGAAGTTTCCCACTGGGGTCTGAGGCCAGGATCCCATTAAGCAGCCCTACCCCACCGCCGGCCATAATTGTGTCTTTGAGAATTCAGAGCAGTGGATGCTTGATAAGCGAATTTAGGCTGAAATAAAAGGGAGAGAGGCAAAAAGAAAAAGGCGTCTCCATTGGACCACCATTAAGACACTTCCCTCACTCATCACTAATTCGTTTTAAATGACTGAGGGAAAAGGTGAGCACTTCATAAAGCACTATAGTACTTTTTCTTCTGCATTTTCAGGCGTATGCCACAGAATGCTGATAAATGAAAACATTGCACTTTATGGACACTGCCTCCGGTGGAGTGTAAAACTAGTTATCTCTACATCGCACTGGTTCACGTGGTAGTATAATCAATAAAGGAAGCCATTAAATAAAAGCCACTCTGCTTTTGCTGTTTTTAAATCTTTCTCTCCCGTTTCCAATTTGAAGGAACTGGTCGGTGTGACCACTAATGACATTGTCTTACACTGTAAGACAATGTCATACTTGGATGTGAATCTTACCCTGTAAGACTTACAGGGTAAGATTCACATCCAAGTATGACATTAAAGCCAATCACTGCAACAACAACAAAAAAATCCGTAATTATATTCAACATTATCAAAGCATCAAACATGACATTATAAATGAAATAGAGATTGTTACAAACAAGTGGACTTTAATTCAGCCATTATTCAGAATGTTACAATAACCAGTTTATTTTGTGTGTTGATGTAAAGGGAGATAAGAAAGGATGTGGCAACTTTAAACTAAATACAGTAGCATGTCATCTCTGGACATACGTTATCAAGCCTATGCTGTTCTCAACACCCAAAATCAGGTGGAAATGATGGAATAAGTTTGCTACTGATGATCGATCACTCATCCAAAATGCATCCAAAGGTTGGGAGGTACGGTAAACCAATAGATCTAAAGTCTCAAATGAAAGTGGTGACTGTAAACCCTCAAACATTCAAAAACGTTTGCAACCAAAATAACATGTCTTCCAAGTGCAACAAAGAGAAAAGTGTTAACGTTTACTGATTTAACTGGACTTCTTCTGTTTCTTCTTTTCTGCCTCCTCTTCCTTTTCTTTCTCAATTTCAGCCACAAGGGTCTCAATTTCTTTAGACTCCAATATCTGAAAAAATAAATAAAGATTAGCCTGTGCATAATGCATGCAAGTCAGTTATCACCAGAAAATAGTTGTTTCAGAACCAGCCAGATATTTCTGATTTGCACAGACACCTGAGGCATCAAACACAGCCTGCAGTAGATGACTGTTATAAACAAATGGGATAGTGAAAAGTGATATTACTGTACCTTCAGTGGCTGGTTTCGTCTGATAACGGCAAGCTCAATATTTTTCCCTCCTGACTGCACCACCTATGAAAAAAAGGTTTATTTAACAAAGCAACAAACCAGCACTTATGTATCCAAGAGGGCTTTCCCCCACAGCCTGCAGATAGAAATAATATATCTCACAATTACTTATTTATGAGATAGTTTGGTAAATGCTAGTATGCTTGAAGATTTTGAAGATGGCTTAGGTAGATTTATTCTTTAACCCAGCCTGTCGATGTGCGTATTCTACGTCCGCTCTAAAACCATATCTTATTCATTAAGTTTGTATGTGTTGCTAGTGCTACTGTGTTTTGATATCTTGCCAGTGGAGGGTGGCGTTTAACAAAGTTCCTTCTAGTGGACACTTCATTGACTTTGTACCGGTAGTTTTGTCCCAGTTATTGTTAACACACATAGGTCTATATTCTAATTTCTTACTTTTTTGAGTTGCTGGAAATGTTGCTGTTGCGTTTATTTTCCTCTCCATTAGAAAGCAATATTGGCAATATTGGTCAAACTAATAAAATAGATATGCTAGTATAACAATATTTTAAACAATGTGCCCTTGCATGTCCCTTCAAAGAGTTGTGTTTATTTGTTGCAGAAAAGTTTATGTCCTAAATTAGATCTCACCTCAAGCAAAGCCTTGATGGCCAGCTTGATTGTCTCGTTGTCTCCAGCAATGGCGTCATCTGTGTAATTCTTCTCCAGGAACTCTCTCACTGTCTTTGCGCTGCGGCCAATTGCATTAGCCTGAAAACAGTTTACTTTAGACCATGTGTGTGAGCCATAGCAAAGTTCTGTTCTACACAATAATTAACTTTCTTATGTTGATTGGACCAAATTAATTGATTATAGTATAGCAACCCGATCTCACCCAAACACGGTGAAATAACACGGATTGAATTCCATACAGACACTACTAGAAAATCCAAAAATCTGTACAAAGGTGTACATACAGTAAGTATTACACTAAACTTCCCTTATAGACTGCGACGGAGGGGCGCCGTCTCAAGTGAACTTGAGCAACAAGAGCCACCACCGATTGAGCGAGTTGCCGTGGCGTACATTGCAATGTTCGATTGAGCCGTCTCAGCCCTGTCGGAATTGTAACCCAATAGGCACAGAATTGTAAATAATGTTGTGGGGAGCGCATTTACCCCAACTGAGATAATGGGGTGAAAGACACGCCTCCGTCGGTCAAAACAGTAATAGTGTAATATGTACAGATTTGGGGCTTTTCTAGTAGTGTATGTACGGAATTGCCAATCTGTGTTATTTCACCGTGTTTGGTTTGGGAGAGATCAGACTCAGTATATAAATAGTTGTATAAATAGTGGGTACATAAATCATGGAGTACTAAATCACTGACCTTCCAGGCATGGTAGGTTCCTGAGGGGTCCGTCTGGTACAGCCTGGGAGTCCCATCATAGTCAAACCCAACAATTAAAGCAGAGATGCCAAATGGCCTGCGCCCATTGCTCTGAGTGTAGCGCTATAAAACAAGTACAGGCATGTCAGAATTATTTTCAGTTATTCCTAAAATTAAGGAAAAGCAGGTAGGTGGTAGTACTCCCTTCAATCTTGACTGTTCAAATGTAACTTTGCAACTTCAATTAAATTCTTTTACTTTCTGCCATCACCTCTATATTATACTTTTTTTTTCCCATATTGTTTTGCGGCTTACGCCTTTTATTGGTTTTATAAAGGGACAGACAGTAGGCTGACAGGAAACGGGAGAGAGATGGGGGGATGACATGCAGTAAAGGCCGCGTCGGGCTCGGGAGTCGAACCCGCGGCACACTGCGACTGAATCACCAGCCGGGTGCCCAGATGGTTACGCCACCGCCTGGGCCTATATTATACTTTTACCTGTGTTTTTACTGTGTTATTTGTATGTGCTCATTTCATTAATTTTTTTATACAGTAAGCTGACAGGAAATGGGGGGAGAGATGGGGAATGACACGCAGCAAAGGTCGTCGGGATCGGGAGTCGAACCCTCGACACGCTGCCAGACTGGATTAGCTGCCCGGACCACAAGGCCGGCCCCAGATTTTTTTTCTTATTTTTATAGGTGAATCACTGTGAATTACCCCTTTATGTGAAAATGTGTAATTTAAATTAAGATTGAGTGATTGATAAACTAGCCAAATCACAGAAGGTGAATTTGGGTGCATCATAACATAAGTACCTGTTTCAGTGTAGCAATGTAGCGCGTTATGTATTCCACTGTGACCGGATCTTCAACGGTTAGTCTGTGGCTCTGGCATTCAACACGAGCTCTGTTGATCACGATGCGGGCATCCGCAGTGAGACCTGCCAAAGATCGGGATTTGTGAAATGGTTATTTATCAGATTGCATATATTAGAAATATGTGACGACTTAGTTTAGAAACACAATTTCATGTGTCTACAAGATTAGAGAACGCACAATTAATATGTAATATCAGTTTTTGTTGGCTGTAGTACCTGCAAATGCCATGCAGACGTGCTCATCCAGGGCGCATATCTTGCGCACGGTTCTCTCCTCCTGCAATTTTGCCACCGATTTCTTCTCAACGCCAAGGACAACAATGTCTTTACCTCGGATTCCCACCTGTAAACATTAGGAAGCCTATTAAGTTATATGTCCAAAACCATGTAAAGGTTACAAGTCCTAGGGCTGACAACTTAAAGCCCTAACCACACCAAAGGGTCGAGACGGTTTTAGCGTTGTCCCAGCGGTGTGATGTCCTGTTGCACGTTGACCCACGTCGTCCCAAGTGATTCAATGCATGGAATTCAATGGACCAAACCACACGCCACACCAAAGGGTCACCATGCAACTCCTTGCAACCTGGTGTTGTGATTTGGGCTTTAGAGTGTGATGTATTTGGTCATGGGGGAGTAGCGGAACCACCAAGTGGAAAATACCATGAAATTCGTAAACCAGCTCGTAAACTTACTAGTCAAGTAAGTTTGCAAAGCAGTGCACATTGTGAGGAATTTGAGTTATGTTGTTTTGTTTTAGTGCACACACACACACACACACACACACACACACACACACACACACAATAATAAGCAGGGAAACTTACATTAAAGTAATAAATACTAGTTGAAGTGGTAGATTATAGATGTGTTGAGTATTTACAGCATTAGAGTCCTAGACTCAGGGTGATCTCCCAGCATTGCATATTTGCATTACAGACCGTGACTGTATCACACAATCTGCATTAGACACTACTACCACCTCACAATGGTTACTCTCACAAAGAGGGCAAGCAAATCAACAACAACACTCTTATATGATCGCTACTCGCTGTGTAGCACACTAGCACTTCCAAGTTCAACCCTGTTTGCTGAATCAGAAACTCTCAGGAGTGACACAGCGACAATGCTCGCCTAGCAGTAGCTAGCCGCTAGTTAGCTGACTCGTTAGCTAATCAGTTTAGCCTTCTATGTAGTTTTCCTTTTTAGACTTACCGCCGTGGAGCCTTTCTTCACGGCTTCTTGTGCGTATTCTACCTGGAACAGATGGCCGTCAGGAGAAAACACAGTGATGGCTCTGTCGTATCTGGCTGCCATTATTGTGCTGCAGTTACAAGAAGAGAAGGAAAAGAAGCAGATGAATCAGCTAACCAACAACCCGCTCTAGCTTCTGCTGCCGTGCGCTGCTCTCTGATGATCAGCGCATGCGCGTCACCTCTGAACTCTACAATAATGATGCAAAGGATTTACAGTGACGTCATAACGAGTCGACTTCAGCTGCGTTGATATTTATAAATTAGATTGATTGCAAATGTTATTAACAGATTGTAGAATGGGTACAGTTAACTTTAGGCATGCTTTCCATTCTTTCACATTACAATTTTTCGCCTACAAGTTTCTTAATCCATTTTTGTAAGTCTTTATAATATATTTTTATTTTTCTACAAAACTTTCTCCCCCAGGGCTAGCGGTTGGCTGGGTGGGTATTTTAAAATTGAAAAAACGCATTAAAACATTTTTTTTAATGCATTGGAATAATAATATATTATTTTGTCGACTGTTATCAGTTAATTACTAAATGGTTTACACGCACACCTTCCGATTGTTTATGACGTCAACTATTTATCCTTGGTGAATGTGTTCTAGGGAGGAACCACAAATAAAACTACGGGCTGTCAAAAATAAATCCAGACATTGATATAAATCTATCTATGGAAGGTGGAAAGATCACTGATTTTATGTTGTGTAAATGTATGTGCTTCTTAGTTGATCAAATATCAAATTCACTTTTTATTCATATCTGTGGCCTATGATGTAAATGTATTCTTTTGGGTTGCGTATTCTTTGTATCCAGGACGCACTGACGCAGTCATTTTTATTCAATGCCATGAGTGCTGTATATTTTAAATAATAGAATAGAATATAAATATATGAACGAAAACACTGTATGATTCTTTCAAACAACGCGAAAAGCCGCGCTACTTAAATATCTTTCATTTCTCTACGGTCACTTGCCCCTTTTTTAATAGAGCAGTCCATTTCCCGTGGCCTTTTGGACTGAGATTGTTCCACTGTGCGAAAATGGGGGAGTTTGTAGATTTGTCATCGCAAAAATAGTGAATTTGTTCTCTAGATATGAATTATTATCTAAAAGAAATCTTATATGGGTATTTAAATTAAACTAGTATTTAACACTTTCCCAAATTCTCAACTAACACCGTGTCTAAAAATGTAAAGAATTGCACTCTTCCCCCTGTCGTGGATCGCCGCATTACAAAATAGCATCCTATTCTAAGCCGTCTGGCTGCTCTGTGACTGAGCGAGAGTTCTACCCATTAGTGTGAAGCGTGTGGCTACTACACCTTTATGCTTTAGTTTGTTGTAGTCGCTACATTTTAGAACACCATGTCGGTGGCGTTTGCACCTCACAGACAGCGAGGAAAGGGCGACATTACCCCCGCTGGGATCCAGAAGGTAAATGAATGTTTCTCTCTCTGCATCACCACAGAATGGAGGCTGCAAGCAAGCAGCAGCTGCTGTTAGCCTAACATAGCTGCAGCTGAATGAGAACCGTTGCCGTTAGCAGCATGATTGGACCGGGGGCAATACGTTGGTAACAATGTTGCGGGGTCAAAGCGCGCTCAATATGAACCTCGCGGGAAGGAAAGCGGTGAGGCGCGTGTTGTTCAACTATATGAGTGGAACGACCCGGGCGAATTGAAACACACCGTATTAGCGAAATGAACGTGGGCCTGCCTGGGGTTTTGTTAGCTGTAGACTGCTAGCAAGACGCGTCTTTTGTTAGCCTATCCATGCCCCCCTCACACTCACTCACACACAAACGTCCCCCTGGTTTTAAAACGTTCCCCCCCGCGTTTTAAAACACCCGCTCTGCTTTAGAAATGTCTCCCCTTTAAAAAAAAAAAACGTCCCCTGCTCTGTTATTAAAACGTCCTCTGAGGTTGTAAAATGTTCTCTCGGGTTTTAAAAAAGCAGGGCGGGAGGTGCAGCACCGTCCGTCACTATCGCACATAATGTATGCCTTCTTTACTGTATGTCTATGGCCAATTTAACTCTCGGATTGATAACACTGAGAGGACTCTGTTTTTTTCCCCCCTGTTCCAGTTGCTTGATGAGAATAACCAGCTGATCCAGTGTATAATGGACTTCCAAAGCAAAGGCAAAACGGCAGAATGCTCACAGTAAGGGGCCCTAAAGTTGCTGTTCAACCATCATGTCCTTGAAGCTTATATCAGTTGTCCACATTTCCATGTCTTGTTTTTGTTTGCTGCCACTATGCTGAAAACAAACAATGGTCTCTCTCTCCTGTCTGGATAGTAAAATAGTGCATCTTATATAATATAGACCTTAGATCAGATGTCATAAATAACATTCAGATTTATCCAGTGATTGTTCTGATGATAACATTACCTTTTCCCCTACAGGTATCAACAGATGCTCCACAGAAACTTAGTGTATTTGGCCACGATAGCAGACTCCAATCAGAACATGCAATCACTTCTCCCAGCAGTGAGTATTATTGGATCTAGTTTGTTTTAGACTCTGTATAACCTTCAGCCCTACATACTGCTCTATATGTCACTCCCTCCCTGATAATAGTGTCAAGTTTTCTTTCTGTGAAAAAATGCAGGAATAAAAAGCTTACTTGGTCAAGTACATTTTATTTATAGTGGCAAATCATAGCACAAGCACTAACAAAAGATATCAACTAAAAAAAAAGAAACCTTGAACCACACAAAGCCAGAATTATTGGAGATTTCTGTATAGTGTGTACTGACACGTCTTGTGACAGTGGCGAGAACAGACGCTAACAATCCTATGCCTACTGCTTTAGGAAACCAATCATCACCATTCCAATATGAAGGACTGCCCTAACAACTTGGTTTGATTGATTCAATACTTTATTGGCATAAATGTGAACCAGTACAGAGTAAGGTCAAACACGGGTCCAAAGGGATCACCGAAAAAAGTCCTTGCGGTCTTGTTTCCATTCAGGTCCTCAATTAGCAGAATCCTGAATCCTGGTTTGCTGTTAAATTGTTTCCACCTATTTGTTTATCCACTACATAGTTTAGGTGTCACCAAACATATTGGTAGGGGGAGATCTCCAATCGCCTGGTTACATGACACCAATACTAACTAACAAAATGTCGTAAAATGTGTGACTGCAAGATAGTTTTATCCTGACTGTGTATGCACATGTATACAGCTAAAAGTTAAAACCATATATCGGTACGCCAGTTTTAGCCAAGGCTGATTGGTATTTTGATGATGTTCAATACACCTATGCTCAGCTTTGTGTCTGTGTGTACCACAGAATGTGATGAATTGATTGGCTGAGCACGGAATGTGGGGATGTATGATGATAAGACCGCTCCTCACTTCACACAAGTGTGATTTAATTTTTATTCCCTTTCACCATACAGTAGACACAGTCACGCGTTTGTAATATCAAGTTCAAATTCTCCTACAACCTTAGTCAACAGGTTGTGGGGGTCATCTTAACCAATCACAGTAGCTGGATTTCACATCCAGTGTCTGTTCTCATTCTTGTCTCGCTGTATTTTTATATCAATCTGTGCCATTTTAATTCACTGTGGAATTATTTGTCAGCAAGCCATAAAAATATAAATCTTTACTTGCCCGTAGCTTATTGAGCTACATCATACCTACGTTTGTCAGGCTTTACAGAATGATTCCACTTTTATGTAATCCTGATTGATTCATCACAAGTCTTGTCGTCATGCGTGGCTCAGAATGATGTGCGTGTCTCTCTGTTCTGTTCTGTTCCGTTATGTGTGCAGCCGCCCACACAGAACATGCCAATGGGTCCTGGTGGAATGAACCAGAGCGGAGCCCCTCCTCAGCCTCCTCACGGTCACAACATCCCCTCGGAGGGGATGGTCAGTGGTGGTCCCCCAGCTCCACACATGCAGAACCAGATGAACGGACAGATGCCTGGTAAATGACCACCCCTCTCTCTCTCTCATCTTTCTCTCTTTTCCCCCCTTTTCCCATCTCCCCTGGTCCCTGTCTCACTTGGGTTGCCTAGCAACACCACAGAGCTGTGAGGGAGGTCGCTCTGCTGAAGGATGATGTCACCCATTTGCCAGCTCTGGTGGTCTTGGGACTTTTCTTCGTCTGTGTCTGGGGTTATTTTCTTCTGTTTGTCTTTGTTTGTACTTTTGTGGCTTTGTTTTATTTACATATTTGCTGATTTAAGTGTTTCAGTGTGTTAAGTGGCGTGAGCATTTTAAGGCGAGCAACATTTTCCATTTCTAAATACTGTTCTAATTACTGTAAATACATTCTATACTACTAATTCTATAGTAAACATATAAAGCCATTTTGGGCGGAAACCCCTTTTGGTGTTAAAACATAGTTATAATTTAGCTATTGAAAAATAGCAGATCTACAAGCTCATAGCGCGCCACCGAGTGGTGCGCTACGAGCTTGTAGGTCTGCTATTTTTGAAAAATCGTGAAAATATTTATTTCAGAAAACTGGAGGATTTAGAATATTATTTTTTAATGGGTTAATTATGTATGCTGAATTAATATTCATTTTTCAGGACGGGTGGAAAGAATGAGTAATCTGTGCCCTTGCTTTCCAGGTCCTAATCACATGCCCATGCAAGGGCCTGGCCCAGGAGGCCCCAACCAGCCCCCAAACATACCCAGTGGCTCCATGAATATGCCCCCCAGCGGCCATGGCACTATGGGTGGCTACAACCACGCAGCCCCTTCCGCCCAGGGCATGCCAGCCCAGAGCCAAATGAACATGACCCAGGGAGGTCAGCCCATGGGAAATTACGGTCCACGGCCCAATATGAACATGCAACCCAACCAAGGTAAAAACAGCCACCCATTTCTTTTTTCTTTAAATAAAATACGGCGATCTCCATCTTTCCCCAGTAGTCGCCTATATTTCTTTGCTTATAGGTACATCCTTTGAGTTTTGTATTGAAAACTTAAAATGTTCTCTTGTTTATATTAATGATAGTGTCAAAGTGTCATTTATATATTGCTACACCGGCAGGCCCTTTGATGCACCAGCAGCCTCCATCCCAGCAGTATAACATGCCCCCTGGTGGTGGCGGGCAGCACTACCAAGGGCAACAGACCCCCATGGGCATGATGGGCCAGGTGAACCAAGGGAACCATGTCATGGGGCAGAGGCCTATGCCACCCTACAGACCCCCTCAGCAAGGTATGCCCCTCGGAGCAGAGTGGGCAAGGTGTCAACAAGCACAGTGCTTAAGCTTTTCCTCTAACCCACCCTTCTGCATTTCTTTCTCTCTCTCTCTCTCTCTCTCTCTCTCCCTCCCTCTCTTTTCAAAACTATTTTCACATTTATTGCTCACAAACACCTTGGTGACTTCGAATTTTCAATTTGCAGCCCCCCACACATCCTTAAAAATATGAATCAAAATCAACAGAATAGTTGGGTGAGCACAATGAAGATTTCTCCTGAGAAGTAGTGGTATAGGGCCTCCATCCATCCTCACTCCCCTTCCCTGGCAAAGAAGCAGCCCTCACCAGCAGCAACACCTTGAATCTACTTGTGTGTATGTTGTGTGTGTATGTGTATGTAGGACCCCCTCAGCAGTACCCAGGGCAGGAAGACTACTATGGAGACCAATACAGTCACGCAGGACAGGGAGCCTCAGAAGGTAGGAGAATTCTCCAGACCACTCCTAGAAAACCAACCCCCCTCCCCAAAAATTATAACATCCAGGAGACATGGAGTAGGAAAGGCCATTTGGGACCAATTGTCTTCAGTTTAATACATCACCCATCTCCCCCACCCGGGGAATAAAAGTTGCTCAAGGGAAAGCACTACAGTACCTTACAGTGAGGTCGTCCCGAGGCTCTTAAAAAGATGTTGCGTTTCATCGAGAAAACATCTTGCTGCATCTGAGAACATAAGGAATTCAAGTCTACTATTAGCTCAAATTAGACTGCCTTATCTTTAGCATAGGTCTATGCTTTAAATTAAATCAACATCACCTAAGGTAAATCCTTGGCATTTTCTGAAGAAACAAAAATCATGTGTCGTAGCTTAGGCTAGCTGAACTTCAGCGGGGAGTTCAGTTCAGGCTTTACCGTCGAATCAATACAGAGGCTGATTACCGGAATCACAATAAACAACTCTCTCTCTGTGTCCATTAACATTTACTTTTCTCTTGTGTTTTTGTCTAATGACTGCATCATCTCTCTCTACCTTTCACAGACTAGTTCCTTCCCCAAGACAAAGTGGGTTTGTTTAAATAGTAAGGACGTAGATCAGCAGTGGCTAAGAACATGAGAATGTGTAAAACATGATTGCCCCAGAGGCTGTTGTCCAAAAGCTTTTTGCACAGGATATGGTAAAGCCATTTACTCAATAATAGTGTAATTAACTTTGAAATATATATATATTTTTTCTTTTTCTTTGAATTTATAATACCAAATGTCCCGTTTGCATTGAGGGCATTAACTTATCTCCCTGTCTCTTTGTTGAGCTGATGTAGGTCATTATGATTACAGTTTGCAACAGCCATTGTATCCTGATCAAGGCTTTGATAAGTCTTCCTCAGACAACATTACTACAATGAAGGTATCTTGTGCCTTCACATAAATGTACGGCACATATTGGGGGAAGATAGTGAAGACATGGATTTGATACCTTTTTATTTTTTTATGAGACATCTTTGGTATTGTTTTCCAAAAGAGAGAATTGAATGGAAAATAAAATGTGCTCAAAGAAGAGCTTACTTTTTACACCTTCCGACGGTAAATCTTGCTGGGTTTGTACTAGTCAAAATTCTTATCTCCTTTCCCCTGATTTTCTTCACTTCTGTCACTTCTGTCTTTTTTTTATTACATGTCATTCTGTTATTTTTTTTTTTACAGCTATAGATATACGGTAAGGTTATTGTAATAAGAGACTCGACCAATATCACATAAGCTGATATCTGTTTCATCATGCACCATAAATGAGCTGAATGGTTCCTTTTTAAATCTTGAGTTATTGTCTAATGTTGCCAGTCTGCTATGCCTCTTGTAGTCATCACAAAGTTACGTCCTAACCTTGTTCCCATTGCAGGTAATGCCCAGTATGGCCAGCAACAGGAGGCATACCAACAAGGGCCTCCCCAGCAGCAGGGCTACCCACCACAGCAGCAGTACCCCGGCCAGCAGGGCTATCCTCCACAGCAACAAGGCTATGGTGAGTGGATGGTAGTAGTCGTTTCTTTGGTTACTTTAGCATGTTGAAGGATATTTTGTTGGATGGTCTTCACAATATTTCTCTTTTTTTTGTTGTTGCCAAATGCATGTCAATACACCAATCAACACCAGGGAATTAATGTACCACCGTAATGAATGTTGACCAGCTCAGTGGCTTTGTGGTTAGGGTGTCCGCCCTGAGACTGGGAGGTCGGGGCTCGATCCCCGGCCGGTTCATACCAAAGACTCTAAAAGTGGGACCCAGTGCCTCCCTGCTTGGTACTCTGCATCAAGGGTTGGATTGGGGGTAAGTCGGAAGTCCCTGCTACATACTAGCGTCATATCCAGGGGATGTCCAATGGGTGTACTTGTACATCAAGTTGACTCACCCTACATAAACAGGAGATAGGCTCCTGCCCATACCTATCTCCTGTTTCTGTAGCGTGAGGCAGCTCATCGTCTATTGACTATATTCACACAGTGGCCATTTTGATCTCGTGTCACATTTGCGGGTTGGTAGAAATGACACCCCCATCGGGGTGGCATTTCATTAACGTAGTAGCAAAATGGTCACCGTGTGAATATGTTTAATGGAATGTGAACTCGACTGTTAAACAAATCAGCAGTGGTACTAGTTGGCAGCCCCGCATTAGAATTCCTCATGATGCTGTGTTTGAGGCATCAGAGAGAAAGAGGAGGGCTAGCTGACAGGTATAGACCCTTGGCTATGTGTACCAGTCTAGAAGCTCCTGCACTTCTTTGCTGTCTTTCTGTCTCTCACTACCTCGTACCATCTTTCCCTGTAACTTTCCACCCCTCCTCGTCTTTCTCTGAGCCAGAGGCCTTTATCTCATGTCGGTAATGAGCTATCGGAGAGAGGCAGAGGCTGTGAGGTGGGGATCCATCTGGCACTTTCTTTTTTCTCTCCCTCTTTTTTTTCTCGCGGGCCCTCACAAGGTTATGCTCGCCAGCGATCATCGGGCAATGCAAGTCCTTAACGATGCTGCGTGGGCCTTGTTTGACTCCAACCCAGTTAAGCTTCCGCTCAGTCCCGTCAGAGCTCCGGCATGGTTACAGTGTATACAAGGACGGATGAAGTGATTTTTAATGAGATTTGCACCCCTCTAATGAAGTGCCTCGGAATCTCCTTGATGTCTCCTTGCTCTAGAGAAGCTGTGGCTCTGGCCCAGACATGATCATTTTCACTCATTACAGAATCCAAACGATGGCGGAGCCATCCTGAACAACCTAGGGTTATGGACTGGCTTGTCCACCAGCGCCACTCTACCATGGCTGTGCTTAAGCAGCGATGCGCATAACAGCGCTTCCCTGGAGCACTCACAGTTAACGAGATCAAGAGCAGGATATGGTTAAAGACTTATTTGCATACCACCGGACTCCAGAAGTTGAAGATCCCCTATAAGGATAGGTGAAGATGTTGAGGTTAATGCTGGTGTAAAAATTACACAACTCTTAAGCCGAGTTCAAACCTGGACAGTTAGAGCGAAGCGATTACATACAAAGTCAATGCAAAGACGAGAAGTTGCGCGAACGGGCACCAGGTATCTTCGCCCCGGGTGGAAAAATCCAACTGAAGTGGAAAGGGATTATGTTAAATATATTGAACCGAGCGGTCTTGTGTGAATGAGCGGGTCCATTTGGTTACACTGCCAAAGTTAAATTACGGTGTCTACAGCCAATCGGGGACTTATTTTTTGTATCAACGCTGAGCTGGGCGACCAAAGTGAAGCGATTGGAAACAATTTAAATATATATCTTCAAGTTTGAATGCACCCTAACCTGACCTGAGATCTCATTCTGTTGTTCCAGGCCCCTCCCAAAGTGCCCCCGGGCAGTATCCCAACTATCCCCAGGGGCAGGGTCAGCAGTATGGGGCCTATCGCCCTCCTCAACCAGGACCCCCACAGCAGGGGCAGCAGCGTCCTTATGGTTACGACCAGGTGAGTATGGCACCAACACTAGATAGACATTAACACTTGTCTGTATATGAGTCTTAGTGTGTCTCTTTTTATGTTTATTGCAAGCCTTAGAGCAATCAATTTATTATACTTCCATCATACAACCATGTTGCTCGCTGGAAATCCGTTATTTTTCCGCAAGCAATGTGGTCGTACAATGAAGTGTGAATTAGGCTTTACTGTTTATAATTTGTGTAGCTCACACTGAAACCAGGGTTCAAGAAGAAAGTGTCAGTGATGTTTTACATATAAGATCTGTGAGGGGGTATTTTGTGCATGCTGTCATTGTGTTGGAGGGGGCGGGGAGGTGTACAGTTTGAGTTAAACTCGGCTATATATTTTACATTTTAGTTCCAAGTTTTTACTTAGCTGTCTTAGGAGGGCTATAGTAATATATGTCCTGACTAATAAGGCATGCCACTCCAGGGCAGAGGAATATGAGGGCTTTTAAGCAGATTCTCTCGTTGAACGTAATGCACTGCTCTAGTGTTGACAGGGAGATCTACTTGTTGCCCTGTATTTCCTGTGGTCTTTCTGTGGGGGTCACAGCTACACTTTGATATCTTTATCTTTGAATATTCAGGGACACATGAGGAAATAAAGACCCGGGGATTTGAACCCCTCTGACTAGCTCTGTAAGAAGCAAAGGTAATGGTTGCTGTGAAGACCTCAACGTCCAATCTAGACGTTTGACCACCTAGCCTTGATTTGCATTTGTTATGTTTCTTCTTCTGTCTCTTTTGTCTTAATCTTTTTTCCATCTTTTTCTTCCTTTTTTTCCCCCTTTTTGTTTTGTAACCAGGGGTCGAATCTAAAGTCATGAGGTCCCAAAAACACAACAGCATGCATAGTCTGTACTTTAAACAGCAAAAAAAGTTCATATTCTTTGGTTCTGTGTCCTTTTTTTCCATGCAGTTATCCACAAAAATGGTTTTAATGAGTATGCCTATGTGCTTTTGATACAAATTCAAAGTTTTTGTATTGATTATTGATGTTAAATAAGAATTGCATCCAAGTTTACAATCATGTTTTCTATGCATTTTTACAGCTCTTCGTCAAGCATACTTCGACCCCTGTTTAGAAATGCATTGACTACTGTTGTTGCACTTTAGCCATAATAGCCAACTTACCACTCTGTTAGTCAATTATGGAGTAGTGTCATCATCAGCCATGCTGCAGAAATCTAAGGTGTCAAGCTGCATTTCAGTTCTCACAAGTTGTGATGCCATGCTGCCACCTGCTGGTCAAACCCAGCAAGTGCAGTCAAGTAGTAGCTTGTTTGCATCCTATTAAGATTTATGGATATTAGATTTTCCACCGCCAGTGTGTGTTTTTGTTAAGACGAAAGATCGATAAGACAAGCACATTTATGCCGTCTTTTCTCTTCACAGGGTCAATATGGAAATTACCAGCAATGAGAGATGGTCACAGCAACGCACACAGCCCTGCTCTGACCTCTGTCTGAGCTTTGACCTCTGGTCAACTGTTAAGTAGACTTTAATGATGGCTGCAGCTCTCTGAGATACTCATGAGATTCTCTCGGACATATACACAAACATTCAAATCCAATCACAAAAGACACTTTCTCTCTGTTCCCCTCATGTCTGGGCTATTATCCTTACCTGTACAAATTCATTCTCGTGAATATTGACTCCAATGTGTCAAATTCCATGATCCACCCTCTGGTCCAGTATGTCTCAAAAAGTAGCAATGCCTTAAAAAAAAAGTGAGAAAACGGAGCTGCCTTATGTTTTAGCATTGCAGATTGTGAATTGGGCAAACACACTAAACCTTTTGGTTATCACATATGACATAGACGTGCAGATGTCAGTCCAGTGTGGTGCATTGATTGTCAATATTCCCTGTCCATAATGTAAGAAGCAATAATGCCAGCAGTAGGGAAAGATGAGATGAGACGTTGCACCATGCAGACACAGACTAACTTCCTGCTTTGGCCATGGTACACGTCATAATGGTCAAATTATGTGATGTAAAAATATATATATTTTATGCTTTTTAGATGGAGCTAACTTTGTAAGACTTTGGAGACTAGTACTAAATACTGTGTTGTTAATTTCCTGTATGTGTATGTGTCAATGAATTTTGTATTTTTCTTTATTTTGTTTGTTTTTTTTATTTTTCAGCCAGCACATTGTTTATTTTTGTCCCCTTCTTTGTACTATGTTGAAATGAATTGTCTAATTTCTCAGCTCTAACTGCTACTTCTGTGAACTTGTACACCACGTGACTGCTTTGGGTAATATTGAAACTTTAATTGAGTTGCAAAAAAAAGCCCTGAAGGTCTAATAGAAATACTACATCTGGAATTGAAGCATTTATTCAGTTAAAATATATGAATTGGCATAAGTTAGCACAGGTGTAATGTCTTATTTTGTGAATATCGACAGTCTGTGCCACTAGAAACGTCTACAGTCTTTCTGTCATAATTGGGTTTATTAGACCAATATGTGCCTGAAACAGGTGACATATTTAATAGACACCACTACAAATCACAAGGCCCTGCTTCCGTTTCCTAGAGGCGCTTATTTTTTACCTTTAGCAGCCCCAACAGGGGATTGTCCATTGACTGCAAACGGGTATGGGAGAGATCGAACGTGTAGTAAAATATTTCTCAAATACTGTTTTGTTAGTCTTGAGTGACAATGCTGGAAAACTTCCTTTTGAATAATAAACTTCTAAGTTGATGTCATTCAAATAGTAGTGTATGTGAATAATAAACATTGTTACTTTCAAATAATGTAACATAGGGATGTGAAAATAAATGTTCTGACATGGATTCCATAACTTCACAGTAAAGACTGAGTGTGTTTTATATCACTGGCTATCTGTATATTGCACACTATATTGATCCCATTATGTATAAAGGCATTGAGGATGAACTGTCTTTGCCATCCTGATTTAATATTTTCATTCTGCACCCTACAACGGTGGTCACAGTTGTCATTGCAATGTAAAACTGTACAATATAATAAAATGCAAGAATTTTAATATATTTTGACTCATTACATTTGTAGTGCTACATAAAATGCTTTCTCTATTTTTCCCCATTTTGTTATTACTTGGATATGCAAGCCATGTGAATAACACTGCACACTATTCCTGCTGCTGTCCAATCTGACAGCATGATATACTTGTTTGGCTTTAAGTGCTATCAGGTAGCCCACTTCCAACTGGTAATGGCCTTACCCGACTCAGCAGCATGTCTGCTCTGTCCAGATGCATCCAGAGAGGTCCAGGGCACATTTACACCCAAAATTACCTTCCACGTGCCTCTCTCCCCCTCTGCTCCCCCCAGAGACGGAGAGGGACTACCTGTCACATTGGGGGGAGTGATACAGATGGTGCGCCAGATGTGTGGCCGAAGCACGTGATGGGAGTGTGGCGATGGTGTTAAGAGGGCCACGGCTTGGTTTGCTTCGGCTCTGATGATGAGTGGCTGTGTTTGTGGACGCGGGCAGGTGATTGAGGTATAGTAGCTGCCTGATTCCATCTCTGTTTCAGTGTCGGACAGAGTGCGAGAGGTGGCACTGTCGTGGTTAAGTTTCCTCGTCTTCTATGTGTTTGTAAAAGAGTGCTCACGTGGAATATATGTGTATCTTTTTTTGTACGTATGTACACTGCTCAGGTCTAGTGGCATCTCCCAGTCACCCCACCATCCTGCTGCTCCACAGCTGGCCGCCCCACCCTTCCCAGCTGCCACTGGGGCTCCCCCCCGGCCCCTCCGCTTGGCAGAGCTGGCGTTTTGGGCGCTCCCCCACCAGTCCTCCCTGGCAGCTGCCGCCCTCAGCTGCGCTCTCGCAGACGGTATTGGGGTCGGACAAAGTCACTCCTCCTGTGACTGTGTCTGGGGCCGTTGGGGGAGTGGGAGGGGGCAGCAATATAGTACGTCTCATCATCAAATAGGCTATATATTTTAAGCACTCAAGAAACATACAAGAAAGTCTATGGATACTTGTCAACCAAAATTAGAATAAAATGGAGTTGAAGATGAATTATTACTATTCAAACTCAAACTATTCACATTTTCTTGGGTGATTGTAGGCTACTATAAATGTATATTTAGTCTCTATATCTAAAGTATCCTAGAGCTAGAACACTGATAATATAATAATATATATCTTTGACCCTTTTTGTTAATTCTTTAACAGCATTCTTTTTTATGAAAGAAAATGCAATCACTATAACTGCACCACTTTAGTTGTGACAGCAAGACAAACATTAAGGTGTCAGTACCATTTCAGAGGATGATTATCTTGTTCAATATTTTGATAATTATAATTCAGGGCACCTTTCAGTGAGGGGGTTCTAACCACTGAGGGGGAAATGACATTGTGATCATAGCTGGCAGGCAAGATGTAATCTCTCTTGCTTTCAAACTCTCTCTTCCACTCTCTCTGTCTAACCCCCCTCCCCTCGAACTCCCTCACTCGTGTGTGCACGCACACACACACACACACACCCTCGGTGTGACAGAAAGTCTATGGGGAGGTATAAGAGGTAGTTATGGGGGAAATGCAGCAGCCTCCACAGTTTAATTGGAGATGTGTCACACTAAATAAATGGTGCAAAAACAAGCGCTGACTGGAGGCTTGAGGGTGGGGCCCTGGGGATGCAGCCTGCTTTATTGGGCAGGAGCTTTGCACTGCTCCAGGGTGAAACGGGGCTATGCTCTGCTGAGATACCCTCCAACCACCGTCCAAACCACCAGCCGTCCTAAAGCGTTTACCGTGAAAGCAAAGACAAAGCATCCATTTCACTCCACGGATGAAAAGGTGTCTCGATGCAGAGAATATACTGGTCTGGAACTCTTTGACCTGAGGGCTCAGCTATTGATTATTCTCCCTACAATCAGGAGTGCATCCTTCATCTGCAATTTCCAATCTTTTCCATGTCTCCAAACAGATCCATAATCATAAAAATTCTTGAGCGAGCAATGTCTGCCATTATGGTGCCTGGATCCTGTGTTATGTCAATTTATGTTCCGAGGAAACAACAACCAATGGCCTACAGCCAACCCAATCTCCCTATCTAATCCATACATGACCTCCAAGTAACAAACAGAATGTATTTTCCAATATTGCTATCAATGTTGATGTAGCTGTTCCCTTCTGTGCTAATCTTGCTGGGCTAACGTGATGTGAGTGCGTGCATGTGTGCATGCCTGCTTGCATGCGTGTGTTTGTGCCCGCATGTGTGTGTACATATGTGCACCCATATGTGTACACCTTAGATTCCAGAGTTCGTAGCATCATGAGTTTTGATTTACCTCTACAGTGTGCAGCGGTAATTGGATGTGACACCATCCTCTCTGCTCTCCCTGGGGGAAATAACAGGAATCTGACAATTATGGCCTCAGTCATGAATATGTCACAACAGCTGCAAACAAAGGCCTGTGATTTGGATAAGACTGCTCTCTCTCAGAGCTGATGTATGACACAAATGCTGTAACGGTAAACGTGCCTCACTTTCTTTAAAGCAATTTGGGCTGTATAACAGTGAGTGATTAATTGCCATTGTCTGAGAAAAGTGTGTTAGAGCGTGCATAGTGTATATAGCATTATTTGTGCATTGTTAATCTTGCTGAAAACATGCTTGGCACACAGATTTATATATATAAAAAACTATTATATCTAGTTTAACATTTGAAAATATTTCCGGACGAGAGAAACACAATTAAGGTATCTCCTACAAAGGTGTTTAGCATGCATGCATTTGATGGGCTGTGTTTAAATCCCATCATTTGTTGAGGGTCTAGCCATCAAATCAAACTGAGTGTGCTGTTTTGTTTTGTGTGCCATCCCCATAAAAGTAGTCTCTGGGAGAAATAGCAGGTATGCTGATATCAGTATTCCCACAGCCTGCATAATTGCTGTAATTTGCTTTCCCTTTGGGTAATCTGTAAACATGGCTGTTTTGATGTTTTTGGCATCCTCCATTGGCTGGGCTCTCTCCTCCTCCAGTGCAGCCTCCCATCCCAGCCCAGGGTGACACAAATAGATCCTTCCCCAGAAGGCGCACGTAGGTCCACATGGGCACAATCAATATGGCCCAGTCCTCACTGGGACACTGGTCGTATTAAAATCACCTAGTGAGCCTGCTCTCATCACGCTGGCGTTTTAGGGAAATAAAGCTATCGATCCTCCAGGGCCTCTGGCCGAGCATTAACCTGGGCTCACAAATTAGAACGTGTTCATCTGGACACATCTGTCTGCAATGTTCCCAAAAAGCCCGTCCTGGTGAGAGGAGGGAGGGCGGGGGCGCCAGGGCCTGCTGCTTCTGATGATGAGTAAAGCTCTACTTGACGCCCATGCCAGAGCGGGGGAGGCGTATGGACACCCGGGACTTCCATTAGAGACCCAGGATGGTGGCGTGGGTCGATGTGGTCAGCTTTGGTCGGGGGTACTCCATCTCAGATCAGTGTGGTTCCTTCCCCCTGATGTGGGGAGAGAGGGGGCTGACCCACAGCGAACCTGAGCTCCTGACTGGCAGGACAATGAGGGAGACAGACCGCTGCTGTCTCCATAGCTGGCCCCAGCGGAATCAAAGACTCCTTTGGAAACCAACCCATTTTGTGCATTGACTTTTATCACACAAACCCCATTCTTTCAAATTCCACACGGCTGTAGCTCAAGAAAAATCTAACTTTTCACATTTTTCTCACATGTGTCCACATTCTACAATGCATTTAAAACAAATTACAGTATTTATATAGATTTATTATTTCATTTAGGTAACATATTGTGCAATACTTGGAATTTAGTAAACTGTCATTTCCATTTTCAGATTGTATTTGTCTGCAAAAGAAAAAGATTAGCTTTCCCTTCATGGATACAAAGAGGCTATATAAGCCATTGATCCAAATTGTATCACTCACTGGGCTGAAAGTATTATTGCAGAAGTCTGTAATTATATTTGACTACAAGATTAGACTCTGGATATACAGAGACAGAAATACAAACACAAGGAGATGAATCAATGCAGACAAACACTGGCGAAGACAGAACCAGATATAATTTTACTTGAAGACAGGGTACTATATTTATGAGCACCTTCCATTGTCATTGCAATTCAGGCCTCAGCTTTCCATGTCTCTCTATACATTTTTGAGGGGCGCTAGCCAGCTTTGAGTGTTTGTGTAAACACAAATATTGAAGACAAAAGTGAGGACGCAAATTGTGATTGACTGGCGTTGATTGGGTGGGAGATGTGCCATTGGTAGGGAATGACATGATGTATGATGACGATGTATAAATAGTCATGATCATAATGGAACCCCCTCCTATGCCCAGCTTTGAGTGTTTGTGGAAACACAAACATTGAAGACAAATTGTGATTGGCTGGCGTTGATTGGGTGGGAGATGTGCCATTGGTTGAGAATGAGATGATGTACACCCGATTTGGGGACGTATGATAATAATAACGCCCCTCACTTTTTTTGGGGCACTAGCCCCTCGACAGCTTTTGTCCCCACACGTCTCAAGATTTGCCATTGACAATGACAATGACCGGAGAAATTAGGTCAAAATTTCGCTAACTATGACGTAAATTAAACATCAAAACATTAAATGCCATTGACATTGAAGGGAAAATTTACGTCATATGTAAACCAGAGTAATCTAGTAAGAGAGTAATGACACTCCCGTTGACTCTCATTGTAACAATGGAATGCGGAAGTGCTCATTCTATCTCAATGGAATAGTTCCAGCCATAGGAGCAATGTTTGGAACTATAGCCCATAGGCCCCCGCTTTGCGGCGAGATCAAAGCGTGTCACCACTCTCTTACTAGATTACTCTGATGTAAACGAGCAAATCAGATAACCAATCACATGCAATAGCCATTCTGATTGGCCAGTATGAGTATGACCATGATGATGTATGATGATAAGAGCGCCCCTCACTTCACACAGGTGTGATTTCTTATATTCTGAAGCTATTACTATTTGTAATATTGATTGATTGATTGATGTATTAACAGTTTGCAGAATTACTGTTAACTGTGAGTGGACGACACCATAACGCATTACACTTGTTTACAATAGGGTCCACCATTTTCAATTAATCTAAACATTAAGAGACGTACGAATATACACAACTATATAGTCAAAACAGGAAATCATCATAGAGGAGGTAAAAAGGGAAAAGAAACATATACAGTGAGGGGGAAAAGGGGTGGGTGGGGGATTCAGATTCAGATTTTACGGGAGCCAGTTTCGAATTGCAGTCATCCGTAGGTGCCCTTTGAGAGCAGTTCTGAAGGAGTCAAGGGATTTGCATGTCTTGATGACTGTTGGTAGGGCGTTCCACATTTTGGTGGCATAGGATCGGAATGAATTTAGACCCTTGTTTGTGCCGAATCTGGGTTGCACATGGTTTGTTGAACTCCCTCTGGTGTTGTGGGTGTGGACTTTGTTGACACTAAGGAAGTATTTAGACAGGTACATGGGTATCTTGGTGGTGTAGCAAATCTTGTGGACCAGACCCATTGCAAGATGCTGTACTCTGTCGTCAACCCTAAGCCATTCCAGCCTGTCAAAATGGGCAGGGGTGAGGTGGGTTCGGGGAGTGAGGCCAGGTGGTAGCCTGACCAGTTTGTTTTGTTAAGGGCCTTAGAGGTGCTGTGGTAGTGGTACCAGGAGTAGCATTATAGGCTATGGACCAGAGCTATACCAGGAGGTGCATGCATAGTCGAAGGAACCTTGTACATTGTAAATATGTTTTATTTTATTTTTTCTGTTTGTATGTATTTATTTATTTTGCTTTGACTGCCAATGACTTATTTTAAATTTTATCCCAATTGCACTGGATGGCGCTGTTCGCTAACCTACCATCATAGGTCACGTGACACGTCGATCACATGACCGGAAAAACAAAGATGGTGGAAATACACCACAATGACCACATAATGCATTCCTATAGGGACAACTCAACTGCAGTGCTCTTTCTAAATAATCTACACCAGAGCCTGTAGCTTTCAAAGGGATTGTTGCGTATGGATCATGAGGGTGCCCGTGCGTGGAATGGAGCAGTGCAGAATATTCTATGATGTTTCAAACTAAGGTAGGTGAAAAACACTCTGAATCCTGGCAGTCTATGACCAGTGTCTCAGACACTAATCTTTGCCTTGCTCATTACCAACACATCAAACCAGCCACGTTCAAACAAACACAGACAGTTTGGAAAGTTTCCCTCTCTTTGCTCAGCCTGCCCTAGCAGTGGGAAGCTTGGAAGTTCTCTGCCCCAGTTCTCCATGTCCTTGAGAGTTGTGCCTTCGGGCCGGGGCTGGTGGGGTCCCGCGGTGCACAATGTGTGCTTCTCGCTCAGGCTCCCGCTGTACTCCGCCGCCCCTGCGTGGCTCTGGAGAGACGCCAAGCTCTGAGGGGTTGTCCGTGCGAGTGGGGGAGCGTGCATGTTAGTGAAGAGCCGCACGGCGCATCTCCTCTACTCCCCCACATGCCAGTCTACACAGTATAAATCACTATAGTATGGGCAACAAACTTACTACAATAGGATGCTTGGGAATGGGAAGGTGTGGTGTGTGGTTATGAATGATCACGCTAAATAATAAACAGTGTGAAGTGAGTGTGTTTGTTTGGTGGTGGGGTACATACTTAGTTTAGACTAGTCATTGGTTAGACGTGGGTTAGGTTTAGGTGTGCTGGGAGTTTAGGTTTAGGGTGAGGGTTTGAGAGATAGGTTGTAGTTGGTTGGTGGTTGTTATGTTGTCTACTTGTCTAGGCTACTTCCAAGGATGTTGGCTTGAATGGAATATGAGGCTGTATCGTGGATGTGGTGGTTATAGTCGCGTGCTCTTGTTATATCTCAGTTTCATTTTGTCATCGAATTAACATGAGAGCAGACAATTAAACCTACAGACCGAGGCCACACAGTTGTAGCTCTATGTCTAACAAATCACTTTATATTTAATTCAGCACATATGAATGTGTGTATCTTTTGTAATTAATATGGATATTGGCCAAGAGCAAAGATAAAGATCCATTTTTCTAATATTTTGTCCTTGGATTTGTGCACTGGGGGAATTCACTCCCCTTTTTCTCTTTCTTTTCCCTGGCTATGGCACTGGGAATTGGTGGGATGAGAGGCTATTCCCTAAATAGCCCATGGCAAGAGGTATCCTGATTAGCATGCTGCCTGCTCTCTGGCAGCAGTCCTCCAGGCCACCAGCGCTATCACTTACGTGCTGTTTGTATTTGTAGTTGATAGTGTGTGCTGTTATAATTGGAATGAGCTCGGGAACCTCGTTTGCTTTTGATCCGCTGCCAGCCACTCAGAGTGCTACTGGGCCACAGCTCTCACCTCAACACTCCCAAAGGATTATGGGAAACTGCAACGCTTATGTTCTAAAAAGCGCCTGACAGCATCTCATTCAAGGTCGAACAATACAATGGTATGTGTGGGGATAGAACGAAAAAAAAAAAAAGATGGAGGGAAAAGTTGAACAGATATTTGATACAGCATGGGGATAGAGCTGTGACCTGGGAAATGGGTATTTCAGACTCCTGAACCTGAGAGGCAAATATCAAAGGACCTGTGTGATTGTTTGGGGTAGTTTCAATAACACACAAGGATATGTTGTATGTATTACCCATCTCTGAAGTCCCTGTGCAAATTTCCCTGAAAACAAGTTGAACTGATGCAGTGGTGCTATGCACAATGAAATACCACATCAATACAACAACAGAACACAACATAATACTTCTATTTCTACAACACAGTCAGTTGGCACAGTTCAATTAGTACAGATGGCTTCTTTTCACCTCGATCAATACACCTTTCAAACTAGTTAAAAGTAAAAAGGATTCTCTATTAGAAAATACGTTTTATTTCTTAGAGGAGACCAGATAATCTCTTTTAAGTTTGAGTTTGATGGTCCATTTTCTCAGACCTTGTAGTAGGCTTATCTGCTTCCTCAGCAGTTTTCCAGTGAGGGCCAACTCCAGGGACTTATGAGAGTTTGATGCTCCCTTGCTGCCAAGTGTCAGCAGGCCAATGAAAAAAGACCTCCAAATCTCCTAAGCTCAATATTTAATCAGGCTCTGGGTTACATTCGCCGTTTTATTAGGTTAGAGAATTCTACCTCCCAGAGACTTTGATTGCTCCAAAAATGTTTGGCAAAAGAATGCGCCTCTTTGAACTAAATTATAAATTGCATGCATGTTTTTGCAAAAGCAGCAGAGTGTGGATAATTTTGTTTATCATTATTAGTTATTAGTTGTAGTAATGGCAGTATCGGCAGTGGTAGTAGTATAGTACTGTTGTGGTAGTGGTGGTGGCAGTGGTAGTAGTACTAGTAGTAGTAGCAGCAGCTAGTAGTATTCTGTAGTAGTAGTAGTAGTAGTAGTACTAGTAGTTTTAGTTGTGGTGGACGTGGTTAGCTGTAGCAGCAGTGGTAATATTATTTAGCAGTAATATCATGAGAAGAAGCATTCATTATCCAAATAGTTTGACCATGAGTGAGTCCGTCTCTCCAAACCTATTCAGCCAGGACTGGAGAAGAGATTCACCTGAGAATCACCCTGATGAGCTTGTTCCAGGAGGGCATTACTACTGGTTAAGTACAAACACCTGCTAAAATATTGGCAATTAGGACATAATTAGCTGCTAATGTATTTCTAATCCGAAGCGAGCCATAGATTTGTCTTTTTTTGCGTAGACTCCCTTTTTTAATGTTCTCTGTTGTTATTGTTTTCCTCAGGTATTTGTATCCCGAGAACATTGACTAAGTGCCCTAGTTCATCATATGCAAATGGCTTATTAATTACACATGCATTATGCCTGTATTCAGGAGACATCAAAGGGCCTGCGAGTCTTCAGATGGTCCCTCTCTGTACCACACTCAGGTTACAAATGCCTGCGTGTGCACTTTCCAGCCAGTCTTTTCAGGCAAAATAACTACATCCTCAATTAAACATTTTCACAGGAACCCCTCTCTTCTTGCCTGTGTTTGAAAAACATCTCCGGTGGTCTGGATGTTTGTTAATTGGAGAACCGCAAATACACATTTGATATTATTCGAAAGCAAAGCAAAACCTACATTTTTAACGTGATAAATTCAAAGTGCCTATGGCTATTCAGTGTATATGCCCCAATTAATTTGTAGCCTACTTATATTTCAGTTGATCAAACTGTCTCCATCAAAACAGTTCTATCACCAGTGACCACCTTCGCATTTCAACATCACTGTGATTCAATTTAAGATCAGGCCATTGCTGTGGTATGTATGTGACTGACTATGCATGTTTGTTCTGTCTATCCCTCCCTGGTGACTTCTGTGTTAACGACCCATACAGCAGGTGTCACAGTGTGATTTATACAACCTATAATGCCTCACATTGATTAGCAATACGGCTCTAATGGGATGCCAGCTCTCAAGCTCAGGTTCAAAAAACATATTGCACGATGCACCCCCCCCCCCCCAACATACCCACCTCATGCCATTATGCATTCCACTTTTGCATGAATATCAGCAATTCAACCTGTCCAATGAGGTGGCGTAGAGGGAGTTGTGCAGCGTGTGCAATCACTGTAACCCTGGGCAGTCCTCTGTTATCAGTCTCTGGTGGGCTGCTCTGACTGGGTGCTGGTAGCATAATTAGCACTGCACACGCTTTGATGATAAAATGGGTAATAGGGCATCCCTCTCCTCCCCTGCCTACCTGATTTTTACCACCGCTTATTGATCTAATTAAAAATGATTTAGCCGTTAATGGAGCTTTTAAGTTTTAAGTATTATTTTCTTTCTTCTCTTTGGAGAGGATGCTTTGATTAAAGATGCCGATATAAAGACACGGTCAACTCTCAGAGACGGACATCGATGGTATTATGTTGAACGCTGCCTACACTAAGAAGGAAAGATATCTTATCGGAATGTAATCTAATGGTGTTTGCACTGTCAGTGCTTCACACATGTCCTCCTGCCGTTAAAATACATTTATTTTAAATCCACCCAGCAGAATTCACGTTTATGTGAGTCTCATTCACACATCCACAGATTCCACACCATTCACAATATCAAAACTATATTGCTGTTTTTAAGGCTCATTGATAGATGTGCACTGCAATGGAATATTCCCTTCCCTTGTACAGTAACATGCATCAAAAGCCACCAGGTGGGGCTCATTCGTTCATAAGTTACTCACACTATTTAATTTTGGATGGAGCTGCTATGCCTGTGTTGCTTTTACTGCCGTTAGGGCTGTATAAATGCTTAAGTGAGGTGTTATTCTATGGCACTTTTGTATGGCACCTCTAGACCTATCATTCCTCATTAGGAGACCAAAGTGTTTGTGGTTGTCCTCATTACTAAAAAGGTAGAGCTCTTCCCCCCAGAGGTAACTTCATCAACACCAGAGACAAATCTATCTTAGGTGCTCTATTTATATTTCTGACTCACTGCCACAAAGATTTATTCCACACTCCTGTCAATCCATCTCTCTAATGGGCAATGGCATCCTTTTTAGTTTAGCTAGCTGGCATATGTGCGCGTGTGCGTGCATGTGCGTGCATGACGTGTGCGTGCACGCACGTGTGTCCATGCACGGGTGTCCATGTGTGTGTGTGCATATCTCATCTCCCATTATATCCAGTCAGATAATGCTCACAAAAACAAATACCTTGAAGTCACGTAATCCCTCTCGTATCCAAAGTGAGTCATCTTCAGAGAGTGAGCTCAGATGTCATGTAATTAAGATGATAAAAAAACCATTTGCACTTGCATGGGTTATTAATGTGGACTAATGATGCTCAGATCAACTATAAGATGTCTGCTAGTTGTGGGGTTAATCTCCTCATTCTCGCAGAAGCCATAAAGATAAACATCCCAAACACAAATGGACTCGTGCAAATCTCAAGAGAACCAACTTCACAAGAAAAGTTTTTCAGGGCCAAAAATAAACTGTCATCCTCTCTGTAATAATTTGCAATAATTTGTTTTTTAGCAATTATTAAGTGATTTTTTTTTTTTATGATTCAAAGTTGTATTGCTTTTTCAGTTTAGGCACAAAGGAATGACTGAGAATGTACATAAAATAATCATACGAACGAACAAGTAATACAACAAATGAAACAAAACTAGACAAGAAACTAATAAATACAATAGACTACATCTTGCATTAGATCAAATAAAATACATACTAAACAAATCAGAATCTATGGTGTAATACTAAACTTGTGTAATAGTGACATATAACTGTTTATCAAGTTATATGTTTTGTCATTATCGTTTATGACATTGATGCAGATAGTAATGGACAAGAAACAAGAAAGACTTGACATATTTCTTTATCAATCACCAAAACATTTATGAATCATTATTAAATGATGACAGCTAATATGATCACTGTCTTATTGTCAGTGAAATGGCACCACTCACTATTGACTCTGGAAAGATTCGACACTTAAATTGCTTTTGACGTGCCCACAATCCCACATTGATAAATCCAGGCAACGCAAATCCAAGGTCCGCTCGTATGGGAGGTGCAGATCGTCTCCCAGTGCAGAGAAACGTGTGTAAATGTCATGGCATCTGATGACTTTATCATGAGTCTTCTGATCATTACAATGTCATTAGTTGGCAGACACGGTTTGCACCTCGTTAATGCACACACAAACACAATCCTAGGAGTGGCGGATAATGTTGTGGTGTTGGTGTTTAATGAGGGGATGCATTTGCATACTGGCCTCCACCCCCACTCCCATTTCCCACCCCACCCCTCATTTATAAAAATAAATCACATTAGAAACATCACCAGCTAATAAAGTCGACTCCGGCCCACATCCCACGTCCCAGGGATGGCCAAGTTTCAGCGCAGGAAATACACAACGCCGTCTCATAGGACCAGGGGAAACCTATTATAGAACATATTCTCTTATGCTTCTGGAACATTCTTCATATTAAAGATGTGCTGCTCGAATAAATTATTGTTGTTATGCATATTACAATCAGATAATATATCGAGGCGTCTCCCTAAATACAACTCTTCAAGTTTTTAGGTTGATGGTGAAAGTCAAATTATCGAAAAGATTAACAAGTAGCCTAATCGAAGTGAGATTTAATTACATATCTATTTCTTTGGTAAAATATTTTGATTCTGAAATAGTTTCTAGTCTTTATTGCACATAATTGTACAGCTTTACCACCCCAGGTGAGGGGCATTCACTGTGATTATTGAAAGCTTCTATTTACTTTAAGTAAGCATACTTATTTAACTACCCAGACCCTACGGTATGTTTTACTTGCTATTTACAATACGTTGGAGTGCAAAGAGAAGAGTTTAAAAAAAGATATCCATGTACAGTAAGCACACTTTGTCTCGTGTCTGAGTGTCCGGCCGTGTGTGCACACATTTGTGCTCCCAAGTCAAAGCCTCCTAAATAAACAGTGTGTTTCGTGATGCCTAACGGTGTGCACGGCCCATGCACCGCTGATGTCCATCCACCAAGGACTACCACTGGCCCCACTTCGCTCACTTACTTACTCCTTGGCTCACTCCATCCTTCCTTCATGCTCAAATTGACACTTGGTGCAGAGGCAGGCAGACAGGGGGCCTCTCCGCCCCGCGCCTCCAGAGATGTGGCCCAGCTGTCAGCCGTCTAATCCAGTCCAACCTCCCCCTGAGCCAGGCAGGAGCTCCAGGCTGCTCCCCCTCATCCTTGAGCCTATGGCACAGCAAACAACACAGATCTACAGTATACAACACAAAAAACACAGCAGGCCAGGAGGGGAGCACTTTGCCATAGTCAAATCGGTCTCGACAGTTAGTCCTTCGTCAATCATGCGCAGCCATGTGATGCTGGACTTTTTCAATCCACCGTCGCCGTTTCACAGAGATGGCGCTTCATCGCGAGCTGCACTGTCAAACCTTTAAATCAGGTTTTGATGCATGATGCATCGAAATGAAACGAGTGTAAAGAAAATAATCAATTTTCGGACAGAATGAGATTGTTTTGAGGGTAGTGGGACTTAAATGCACTGCTGATAGCTTACAGTGAGTGTAGTGTATATTATCTGGAGTTAGAACTTAACTCTGAATGTGTAAAAAAAAAGGACCTTTACACTCTGAGAGTTAAATTAAAACTCCGGACTTTACTGTGCCAAACACTCAGAGAGCGACAGACCTTTTAAACGTTCTTGTTTCCAATCAGCTCTCACAGTCTGAACAAAGACGTCCCCTGGCTATACAGACTGCTTTTACATCATGGGTGTCACTGTTGGCATTGTTACTATGGAAACTATTGTACAGTCAAAAAAGCACATTGACAAAATCAGATGTAACTGGCACTAAATGAGACTCAATCTTTTTGACAACGTCTTTTTCTTTTTTGCTTTAATTTGCCTTAACCGTCTTAGCAAAAAAATACTTTCCCCTTTGAGTATAGGAATATGTATTATCATAATTAACGCTAAGCGAAAGGAAGAAAAAAGAAAAGGAAATACGGCAGGTTGAAAATCTAGGCTATGGTACTGTATTTGTTTGGGAATGGTTTGTGACTGTGGCACGGCAGTGTGTGTATATGTTTTTGAGGAGTGTGTCTGTATATGTTTCCTAAGGCTCCCTGTGGCATTCCCCAATATCAGTATTCCTGTAGATGTGTTTGATGTGTTTGAAGCCACGTAGCATACCTAGGAACATGACAGTAAACATGGCAGAGGCTCTCCCTCAGTGGAGCAGTGATGCACGTCACCCCTCAGATGTGTGTGACGGGTGTACAAACCAAACCCACCGGGGCACGCCGTCTCCTGGGAGTCTCTCCCTTACTGCGCCGCTCTGACTGGCTGTGTGCTGCTCAATACAAAGCCGCTCGGAATAATCCCAACCCTCCCTTCTGAGAAACAAAGGAAGGGAACCAAAACGGAAGACAAACAAAGCAAGAAAAAAAAAGGCAAAATATGGACTTAGGCAAAGTGACAAGTTTTTGGAGCCCTACGTGACCCAGCAGTAGTAGATGTCATGATATCTGCTATCCTAATGTTTTCCCCATGTTTCATGCCTTGGAAAATCACTAGTGTATGTTTCTCGCATGCATCCCAGGGGAAATTAAGAGGCGCACTATGTATCTCCTGGGGATTCCACCAAGAATGAGAATAAAGCAGGCAACATGAAAGAGGAGTGTAGGTGTGAGGGAGCTATTGGTCTGGCAAAGGGATTGCCAAACACATCAAAATAGAACGGGTGTCGAACAAGACAGCAAAAACCGGCAGCATTTACACATGCCAGCGAGAGCACCCTACTACCGACATGTGAGACATTTTTCCACGTACACATTGTGGGGTGCATGTGTTGTTGTAGACTCATGTCAGTCTGAATTCCATGAAGTGACACGCACTACATACTCACATCACAGAAGGGCTTTGAATGTGGTTTTGGGGTTAGTGAGGGATGCCATTTGTAAACTAAAGGTATCACGATAGCACACAAGCAAAAACCTTTGAAGGGATATATCCCCATGACCTTGGGCGGTTTAGTCAACAATTATTGTGCATGAATAGTTTCTTCCCAGCATGGAAATATGAGAAAACAAAGCGTGAGCTATGACACTTGTTCTCAACCTTTATAATGTCGATATGCGTTGGGCACGGACCCCCTTTTGATATGATGTTTGTCTCTGGGACCCCAGTCTACTGTACACTGTAAAATGTACAAATGGAACCAAATGGACCCTTATGGGTCCACTCTTAGAGTTACAGATTTCTAAGGATCCATTTGGTTCCTAACTATCCATCATCTAGTTGGGGACCCCCTGGAACCCCCTCAAGCACCCTTTGGTGGACAGCACGTTGTGAATCAGTGCTCTAGTCTAGTCTATGGTATGTGACTTTGTCTGGAACGTTTTCCTCAACACAGAATATTTCTACTATGACTAGGAGGAGTATTATTTTGTATTATAGCATTAACGTATCTGTTTACAGAAGCCAGTCAGTCTCTCATGAGAATGGAGCGATTTCCAGAAAAATGTGGCCTATTGGGGACATGATTGTTGTTCTCTTTTTAATACTAACATTGGGACTGTTGTCGGTGTTTCGTGAATCTTTAGGTCCAGCATTATTCACACACGGATATATCACACAATCTACTACACTACAGTGTGTGAAATCAGGTTTTTATCCCCCAAGAAAGAAAGAAAGAAAGAACGAAAGAAAGGAGTGTGCGGTGGAGGGGTGGTTCATTGGGGTCAGGATGACAGTAAAGAACAGATGAGATGGGGCTGCCGTGTTTTTTTTTTCTTTTTTTTTTTTTTAGGTGGGATATTGTAGGAGGGGTGAAACTAGGCCAGTGTCCAGACTCAGAGCAACAGAGGCCCTGGGTCCCTGGATGCCCCATGTCAGCCCTCTGACAGGAGAGATGGGACCTTAACACAGAGTTTTTTTTTGCCTCCCATCTCCTCTGAAGAGCCACCCCCCTCTCTGTCTCCCCCTCAGCACGCTCACCAGTCAAGAGTTTGAGGAGAGAAATGCACTCGTTACAATAAGGAGGGCACATGGCATGGGACCTGTGGCTTTGAGTGCAGCCTCACACACACACACACACACACTGTAGTATTGGCAAACTTTGCTGCCAGCGCTGTGCATTATTGCACAGTGAGTTGATGCGCAGTAAATAGAATTGTTGAGACAAGTAACATTTAACCGCACACTCACATTGCTGTGGTGTAACATGACAGCACACTGCATTGCTCTTCAGTGACCCTCGCTGTATAGAAAACAACAGGATGATGTGTCAGTGGGATTTTGTCAAGGCAGAAATGTCAAGGCATTTCACTGCCGTGAAATGGAGTATGAATTAAGATGTGGGCCAGAGAATAGAATGAATGCACTTGAACGCATCACTTGCACTCATCCTTTGAATGCCTTTCCACGTGATCTACTCCGCTCACGCCCCGCCTCCTCACATTATTGTATGTAAGGGTTTTGTTGGACTTAATCAGGTGGTCTGTTACCTTGGCAATTAAAGCCTTGTTAGAGTTATAAAACCTTGAGAGTCAAACGACGAGCGAGTCCCCAGCGAGTAAAACCACAGAGCAAATCCTTAAACCAAACAGCCTTCCACTGGGAACATTTCTTCTCCGAGGATGCATGTGTAATTATCTCGGCTTGTTTGGGGGGGAAAGGAGGAAAAACTGTTTCACTCCCTCTTGTTTGCCTTAAAAGCTCATAAGTGTTTATTGGAGTTAATTAATGAGGTATTCAGAGCGTTGTGCTTGATTTGAGAGAGATATGACAGGATATAGTTGATTGCAGTGTATTGATATGGGATTCAGAGGGTTAAATTGGATTTGAGGACGGTTGACAGAAAGCTTGGCAAAAAAAAAGAACTTAAAAAACCTACCTGGGATAATTAAGTTAAGTAATTTCCAGGGAACACACTACGCTATGAAAGTGAAATACCAAAATATAGACATTAAATCTCGATTCTATGTTTTGTACAATGGGCTGCACGGTGTAACACAGTTAATATTAATCAAATTAGGTGCTCTTAATTAACTTTTATAAATTAATCTTAAAAATATCGCTGCTAGGTCTGATCCATTTATCATTTATTCCCAATTGATACAAAACAACCATTGCGACATATGCGGCGCTAAACTAGGCCATCTCTCTCTCCCAAATGGATGTTCTTTTTGAAAATACGGTTACATATTTGGGCAATATGGAGTGATAATTTATCATTATTTAATGATCTCCCACAGACAGTACTTCACACATGGTGCAGTCAGCGACAACAGCTGTACGGGATCTTGATGGGGTAATTCTCCAAGACACATCTCCCCTCAGCGCCCCATCCCACCTGAACCCTGACCTCGTCTTTGGTGTCCAGCAGAGAATTTTGTCTGCTGGACACCTTGTCTTTTTTAAATGACTATTTCAGCTCCTCTCCTAGTTTCCTCCCATCCTTCCCTTGTTGTCTGTTTCTCCTTACCTCCCTGACATTCTCCCCTAAATGGGTCTGGCATACATCCCACTGTTGGACAATAGTGTGTGGGCGGTGTTTGGGGAGGTGAGCCCTTCTCCGGGACACACTAATCAGCTCCACACGAGGCCCAGTCCGCCCCGGCGCTGGACAGGTGAGTGGAACCACTCGCTACACCCCCTGGCTGCTGCTCGGTGCGAGGGTCAAATCAGCCCCTATCCTCAATGCCCCCAGTCACTCCTTCATTCTGGTGTCCCCCATCACCTGGCTCACATCCCCCCCACTCCCCGGTCCGCTCCTGGGGGGCTCGGAGGGAGGGGACTGTGAGCAGTATGTGAGCAGCTGCTCCACCAAGGGAGCGTCCCGAATGCGCCTTCTGCCAGCCCCGTGTGAGTTAACCTTTTCCTTTAATTAACACCATCCCAACTCCCAACCCGCGCCACCGCCGTCCGGAGAGAGGTTCTTCTCGGGGCTTACGCTTCTGTCAGGAAAGTGGGGGAGTCATGGGGGAGCACAAAGTAGGGAGGGGGTGGTGGTAGGAGAGGTGGTGAGGGTGAGGAGGGGTGAGGAGGGAGGAGGTGGGATGAATAATGTGCACGTGGCCTGGGAGCGAGGGTTCTCCTAATCCTTCAGAGCCCTCTTTAATCCACATGCCTTCACAGAACCACACGGCACACCAGTCATTTTACACAGCTGCTTCTTTTCCAGGGATGCAGAACTTAATTGGACACACTGATGAGAAGATGGCTGTTCATAATTTGTGCCACAGCTCATTACTCTGTATCAGAGTAAAAAAATAAAAAGCCTTTGTCTACAATTTAGCCATCGAATACACATTTGTGACGCACAATGGTTTGAGTTAGTTGGTTAAATTATAGATTTTCTTCAACATCCCCTTTCCCCCCCTTTTTACCTGGGTTGTTTGCTATTCAACTTCAATGCGGATGTATCACCAGTAATGCACACACAGCACTACCGTACTGCCATGCTCTTGACTGAATAAGTTAAGTTTGTCAATTAAATTCTGGAGAGCATGTTAAGCAAGGAATTAAATGAGGTGTGATATATAGCTCCAGTGAACGAGGCAGTCATTGGACACTAGCGAGTCAGGCTGATTGTGTTGTGTAGCAGAAAGGTGCGTCAGGCTGATAGTGTTGTGTGAGGAGGGGGCAGGGGTCTGATGCATGCTGCATGTTCTGTACCAGCATGTGGAAAGGTGAAGAGGCCAAAAACGTACTTGGAATGAGGGCCTCCTAATGAGAACGCGCTACTAATTGAGGAAGAAAATTTGGCCGTTCCTTTCAGTCAAATTGAATATCGCAAGGTTCTCTTTCCTCCTCTTTCATCGTGTGCGCTGTTGCCAATATAGAACATTCTCGTCCTTCCCTGAGAAATGTTTATGTCTGTCTTGGCTCATGGTACTGCCTCCAGGGATCTTCTTTCTTGGCATGTTCATAGTGGTCACCATTTACTGAAGATGGTCTGTGGAGGTCAAAGCCATTGTAAAGGACATAAAAAAGAAAACGGAGTGATTCTGGATCACACTATGAGATCACCCCTTTGTGGTTTAATGGTTTTCTTCATGCCAATAACACGTATTTGAAGATCATTGTCCAAGCAATGAAGGTTAGGCCTAAGCAAATTAATCTGCAATTCAAAGCTGCCCTGGGCAAGGACCATGGTGGGTTTGAGTGAAGATTGTATCAGTGTGTCAGGGTTGATCAGTCAATTATAAAGGTATTTACTCACTGATAATAACCTGAGAATGTGGTTAAAAACATGTGCCCCTGGTCCAATTGATTGATTGATTGAAAACTTGAGTTTGCAAATGCAAAAGAAGCACAGAAGTTCCATACTAAATTATGCTAAAAGGATAAATCCAAGAAAACACTATGGCTTGTTTCCACTGGGGTCCTGTGTATTCAATTAATTATTAAACATTTAAAGACAAACAATAATATACAAAAACACCATATAAATGATTAATAATAAAAAGGTACAGTAAACAGTACAGTAAACGGGAGGGCGGTTGTGCTGGTGATGAGCTTAGACTTTATACAGGGCCATTTATGAATTGCATCTGCCTGTAAGGGATATTTTAGAGTGGTTCTGAAGGAGAATAAGGAGTCACACATTTTTAGGCCATTCCACATTTTGGTTGAGCCGTATCTGAGTTGAACATGATTTGTGGAGCTCCCTCTGGTGTTGAACCTGCTTGTGAACATCCTTAACGTTTTTGAAGTAGTTTGACAGGTACATGGGTGTCTTTTTAGCGTAGTAGTGTACCATGTAGACCAGGCCCATTGCAAGTCGCTGGACTCTCTCTACCCTGAGCCATCGCACCATAGCTAAATGAGCAGGGGTTAGATGAGTTGGAGGTGTGAGGCCAAGGCAATAGCTTTGGGATGTCTGACGCTGGTACCGTGAGTCAAAGTGACATTAGATGAGTGCTACTGCTAGTAGTCCCCAGTGTATTCCTACTGACCAGTGCATTGTGCCCTGCATAATGCACTTATCGAATAATAAGTGTTGGGGCCTAAATGCTTTTTGTTTGTTTTATTTAAACAAATTAATGAATTAATTGAATGCGTCTTTCAATCAGTCAGTCAGTCAGATTGGTGGGTGGTTGTCATGGTTACCCTTATTACCTTACCTGTCACTAGGTGATGACACTCAGGTGCGACAGGGGAAGACGACACAGTTTTCGACCGTGCGTGGTCGGTGGTTCAGTTTGTTAAAGTTTATTTGTAAGTTCACACAGTTATATTGAAGTTTTGAGTACTGCTGCAAGAACGTGGATGTTGTTAATAAATGGATTGACATATCCAAAAGAGACTGGATATTGAATTAATCATGCACGCGTCAAACTAAAGTTCAACCCAGTTGCCCTGCTGTTTAGCCTGGAGGTAAAGGCTTTACAATAAGGATTAGAGGGGATCACACTAGCAATAACACCTAAGCTGTCCTTGCATCACCAGACATTCAGCAGTACCTGTGGAAAGTGACGCCAAATTAATGTGCAACTGAACACGACATGCATGGGAGAAGTGAGTTTGAACAGGTTGACCGTGTCAAGTGGCTAAATCTCGCCAGTCTCTACGATTCAGAATAAAACATGGACATACCAAAATGAGTATTCCAAGAAGTATGAAGAAACGTTCTGGATTCCTAAGATTACATCTTGGTCGGAAAAATAACACAACATTTAGCAGTGCAAAGCGAATTGATCCCATGTGTTTGCCTCTAACTTCCACGAACTATTGAAAGGCTCCATGCTGTAAAATAATTGGTCAACTTTGAATCTAATTTGTAGGTTAGGATTGACAGGTGTGTTCCCTAAAATATGTCCTAATTTGTATACCGGGTATGTATCAGAAAGTATCCACACAAGACCCAAAATACTTTACTCAGATATAGGTGATAGGCTCAGTCACTGAGCCCTAAGACTGAAAGTACACATTTTATGAGGTACTGGTCAAATAGTTCAAAACAGTTTTGGACAATAACTTGACAATAAATGTACTACTATTGTTTGAGTAGCTGTATTTTGAGACTTTACTTGCACTAGGAAGTGAAAGAAGTGCATTATGAATTCATCAGAATAATCACTTAGTTATGTGACTTTGTTTCTTCAAATGTCTACTCTACAGCAATGCATCGATGTTAAAATGAAAATGTAATTTGCAATTTGAATAATTTCTTATTAAGTAGTACAAGTTTGGCTGAGCAACTTTCTCTTGTAGTTGAGTAATATTTGACCTGTACTGACTCAAATACAGTAAAGTACTTCAACCAATGGTTGAAAATATATTTTTAAGGGGCACTGGTTACACAGAAGTGAAGCTTGTTATTGGCATGTTGTAGCAGAGCTAATGCAAACGCAGGTTATGATCAGCTAGCCATAACCTTATATCTCATGACTGCATATTGGTGATGCTATCGTTATTGTTCTGCACAGATTTGTAGTTTGCTGAAAGTGAAATAGCGATGTCTTCCCTGCTAACTGTCTGCATGCCTCAACTATCTACTGCCCACTGTTTGAACTTTGATTATGATGAAATATCTTCAGAACTCTCTGGCGTCAACTCTGTAAAACATCAAACACATGTGCAACAAAGGCAGGCTTGAATTAGGCTATTCTGATTATGCCCACTTTGGCACAGTTTGTCAGTGGTTAAGACCATTCTGCGGAGCCCCGGGGTAATGGTAGGACACTGACTCATTAACTATGAACATAATGATTTACAGCTCATGTACTGTCTGGCTGCATGGTAGCCTGTCCACCGTGTTTGTCACTGTCACCACAGTGGGCTGCTGATATGGGAGGATGTTTTGAAACTGAGGAGGACATCCCTTTTACCACTAGAGCGGTGCCCATGTTGTGCTGTCAGGCCAGGCCAGATCCATATACGGAGATATACGGATGATCTGACAGGTCCATATCGCGAGCAGAGGCTTTTGTGCTTGTTCTTGACCACCGGAAATGCATGGCCCACCCATGCAGTTATTATATATGTGTCACTTTTATGTCCATATATGGAGGTCTTTGCCAAGCATGCCAAATGAGGCTTTTGTGCTGGTTCTGGACAGCCGGAAATGCAGAGCACCCGTTCCATTCCACTCATCTGTCTGTGTCCCTTTATTCCTATGGAGTTCTGTGTCAGGCATGCCCAAATATGGAGTGTTGTGATGTCAGAACAGGCCAGCTTATGGAGTTCTGTGTCAGGCATGCCCAAATATGGAGTGTTGTGATGTCAGAACAGGCCAGCTCCATACAGTATATGGACCCTGGGCAGGAGCCCTGTCCAGAGGCCGGGCAGAGGCCTTTCTTGGGGCGGTTTTGATCGATAGGTTCACAATATAACAGGTCGTATCTGCTTTTATCCATGTTCATTTGCTGTTCATATTCATATCACGTGGTCCCATTTTGTAATCATTAAATATGCCATTTCTTAAGGTCCCATTGAGTTCATGCCAACAGCCTTTTTATTGGACTTTAGATAATCTGAACCTCAGTACAAACAGATTAACACACACAGACAGACAGACAGAGACATGGTGCATTTATAGATAGATAGATAGATAGATAGTCCCAGTCAGAGTTGGTGTCGAAGTATCCTTGAGCAAGACACTGAGCCCCTAATTGCTCCTGATGAGCAGCTTAGTGCCTTGCATGGTTTCCTCCGCCATCGGTGTATTAATGTGTGTGTGAATGGCTGAATGTAATGCACATTGTAAAGCGCTATATAAGTGCACCATTTACCAACAATATTCTATAAAAATACATAACAGAACAGCCACACATGGGCTGGAGAAACCTGGAAAGCACTTGTTCGTAGCATATGCCCAAAATTGGGCTATAGGTGTAAGCTAACTATTGGCTATAATAAGAAAGAAGACTCTCAGTCACCTTACTACTGCTATAATGAGGAAGTCATGAGATAGGACTACATACGGTATGATCCGAAGATCACCAAGACGAGTCCCGACTAAGACCATGAAAAAGTTATCTTGGTTGTGGTTTCCAGTACTACTGCCCTGTAGGCCTAGGCCTGTGGTCTATTTAGTTGTATTCATGATCTTGTATAGACCGTGTTGGACATGTATCATCAGTTAAATGGCTGCGTAGAACCTACCCGGGGAGAATATTGGGATCATCTTATTAAAGTTTTGGTGTTTCTTAGTCACATAGCATTGCTAAAAAAGCTGTGTTTACTGTAATGAGCCTTGTTGTTTGCTATTCCTGGTTACACACACTACTGATCGTCTGTGAAGTCAGTGTCCTATAGCTTGAGGCGTGATGTTGCAAGTGAGGCCAGCGTTATTGTAACATCCAATAGCCTGGGTTATATGATGGAGTAAGTAAGGGGAAAGCTGCCAGGACCTTCTCCTCATGAAGACCCAGAGCAAGGGCACTGTCTCCCCAGTCCCATAGATCAGCCAGCCCTGAATGTCAAACCGCACAGCAGCCGCTGCGGTGCCAGGAGTCCCCCTCTTGCTCCCTCTCTGGCCCGTGATCCGCTGTCTGGTGACACCACTGCGCTAATGACCTGGTTTGGGAGTTGCTCCACGGGGCTCCTTGGCTTGGGAAGATGGAAGTTGTGGATATCCAGCTGGAAGGTCACTGTTAGTGTTGACGAGGACCACTCACTACATGTTCCATCTACTTCCTGACATCATTCAGTTTACAAGGGTATATTAAGACGTCACTAGGAACCTGTGGATGACCTTTCCTTAAATAGGTGACATTCGTTATTGGAAAAACGTATAGCCTCGTTGCCGATAGGGATGATGCTATTGATTTGATATGATATTTGTTTTATTGATTATACCTAATTATTAACCAAGTGTTCTTTACCAGTAATAGTTGGTTTAAAAACATTTGCCTCCATGTTTAAATGCTTGATAATGATGTTGTTTAACATAGACTACCTCAACAGACTTACCTCTCGTCTGCCAAATATTCTATGATTGTTAACTCTCCATGTACTTTTTGTTCTTTTTATTTTTTAATCAGTTTACTGTCGGAGCATGCCTCACTTCTCAGAGAGGTCAGTGTTTGCAGTCAATCCCCCGTCTCGATTCTCTTTTTCCCGTTCCCAGCCTCAGGAATTTGGCTTGTTGGAGCATAGTGAAAGGTCCCCAGACGGCGTTCCTCTAGTGATGGGGGGGCGCTGCCTCGACCTCACTCATGCCTGGTGTGGGTGGCATCCGACTGGGGAGACAGCAGTGTAGGGGCCAGACATAAGCTGATGATGGTTCTGGCCATCTCTCATAGGACCAAGCCTTATTCTCAGGGTCATGCATTCCAGCAATCTCAGTAATTATAAGCAAGGAAGAAAAAAAGTTGAATCTTCTACATTTCTCAAAATGAACGTATACCCAACTCCTCAAGGGAAACATTCACATCTCTGAGTTGTAGTAGCTGGATGGGTTTTAATGAGGCAAGTCAAGTGCGTGTGTGTGTGTTTAGTGTGCATCTATGTATGTGTATCTTCCCTCATCTAACGAGTGTAATTGACCGACTGTCCTTGTAAGCCGCTGCTTTTCACCATTTGTGGGGGCATTCTGCTAAATAGCCCTCAGTGATGATTATTTCTACAGGAGATACTTCTTTGGGATTCAACTTTTTCTGAGTTTGAAAGTAAGTAACTGCTTGTTTTTGGACATTATGTCTTTGGAGCCAGACGGACAGTCAGTGGGCGAGGGGGCGATGGGTCAGGAAGAAAAGCCAGCAGATCCTGCCCGCGAGGGCCACAGATTCCACTAGGGAACATTTCACCCTGCTGAGAGAGGCCGAATGAATTCTCTGATGCTCTGGCATGCATGCTCACTGTGGCGTCTCTGTGTCTAACCAAAAGCTATAGGTGGTGGACAAATCAGCACACAGCTGCTCTTTTTTTTTTACCACAAATACTTTTATAAGAAGCTTAGGTCTTTTGAAAATAGAATTGTCCGTTTTCCTGACCTACATCATCTCATAGCCTGAGCTTAGAGATAGCGACGTGACTGGCAGTATCAGCTGTGTACGTATAATGATGAACACTAGTGGAAGGTACAGCAGATTCATTTGGTTGAATGAAATGCACCGCAGTGGCGTTCAAAAATAAATATCTGACCCGTTGTTTATGTGCAGTGTTAAGGTTACTTTAAATACGTATTAATAAGTAAAGGGTTATGTTATATATTACTTTCCGTGCTTAGTGATTGTCTCCACCAGGCCGAAGGCATGGGGAGACCGGGAGAGAGTATGTTTTGCACTGCGTGTGTGTGTGTGTGTGTGTGTGTGTGTGAGAGTCCGTGTGTAGGTCCGTGTGTGCGTACGTCCGTCCGTCCGTCTGTTACCAGTCTGTCCTGATGAAGGTCTAATCGACCGAAATGTTGACCAATAAAGAGCAACATTTTTGGCAAGTTTCTGACCCTTCTTTGTTTTTCAAAGATAACCTTTTTAAACCAGCTAATCTTATCTCCGGCACCTTTAACCCGGTCGATGCCAAATTCTGCACACACACTCCCTGGATGCCAACGATGAACCTCTTCCCCAAATTGTCCAGAACGGCCTGTTATAGCGCCACCAGGAGGCCGACTTTTGTAAAACACATTTCTTTATATTACTCCTCCAGATTCTGTCCAAAAATCCTGCAAATCGTTACACAGTATCTCTATAGTCATGTGTTCAAGACGGATCCGTCCGAAATTTCATATTCCATCCTAATTGGCTAACATTGGCTTTCAAAGTTTGCAGGATTGGCCAGTTTTGAACAAAAAGCCTCAAATCATGAACGCAGCGTGCAATTTACGTGAAATCTTTAACTTTTTATTAGAATCTTAAAAATATAAAAGTAATAGTTTCTGAAAGTAATGTGTCATTGACGCTAAATGTAATGATATTATCCAATTTGTAAACGTAATCAGTTATATTATTTTGTTAGACTTGAAAATAATCTTATTGTATAATGCATTAAGCAATGCTTTGCTCCAAACACAGTTTTTATGAAAGACTTTCAGACAGAATAGTAATCCTCATGCAAGGAACAAAGAACCTTTTTTTGCAGGGTGGGGAACATAGAACCTGGGGAACATGGGTACGGTCCCGTAATCATAGATGCTACAGTGCCATGCTTTGCTTTAAAAGCAAAGCACCTTTTTGGTCATGCACCCCCTGCTACCTCCCGACCTAGCTGACGCACCCCCCCCACATGGAAATATAAATTGTATAAGCTATATAGAGAGTAGAGACATACATTTCCTATTCATCACATATATGCAGTGCACATATATGAACCTGAATATGGCATATATATGCAGCATAGGCTATATTCTGCATATACTTGCCATATATCGGCATATGTTAATATATTTAAAATAAACCCATAGCACCACCATTAGCCTTTTCATGTCTCGCACCCCCTAGAAGGCACTCACGCACCACAAGGGGTGCACGCACCACAGTTTGGGAACCACTGAGGTAGACAATAGATACTTTTTGGGGGGTTGATTTTCAATGTGCCTATTTATTTCAATATAGTCAATGTAATATTTGATTTTTATTGCTGTACTCATGAGACTATCTCTCAAGGCTGAGCGATGTCAACCTG
>NC_137873.1:30227737-30260237 GCF_963924005.1 Protomyctophum bolini | reverse complement strand
AGCTTGTGGTCTGTGGACTCCTTTCTCTCTCCCCTTTCGTTCTCGGAAGTCTTCATCTCAAAGGAAGATTACATGGTCTGTGGTAGTACATTCATGCAGCCACCATTTTAAATCAATACCCAGGAGAGAGGGGGGGGGGGGGGGGGATGTTGCGTTGCATTGCATTGCATATCTCACAATTGTCACATTCTGTTTCTCTTCTAGTCTTTTACTGCTCTATTCACAGTAAACAGCTCCATAGATATATTTTCTTTTTCGTCAGCCCAGATTGGCATTGACTGTTTTTGTTAGTTGGTGTGACATTTGCTATTCTCTGAAGACACATTGCTTAAATATAATCTTCTAGTCCCACCAGTTGTGTGTGTGTGTGTGTGTGTGTGTGTGTGTGTGTGTGTGTGTGTGTGTGTGTGTGTGCGACGTGCGTGTGCGCGCACATGTGTGCATTCATGAGGAACATCTGTTCAAATGTGTGTGTGCATGTGTATCCACACACGTGTGCAAGTGTGTGATTTGTCTGAGAGAATCTGTATGCAAATGAAGTCAGACTCAGAGTGATGACATTGTTTATTTTCTCGTTGTCACTCACTGGAATTTAAATTGAAAAAATGCGGTGCACAAAATATCCCCACTTTCATGTCTTCATCTTTAACTGTATTGGAGCAGTTGAATTACTGATACGTCATAGATATTTCCCTGGTTTAGATCATACCCAGGGAAGGCCAGGCAGATGTTATTTATTGTTCTTTGTCTATCGCTTTCCCAGAGGAAATAGATAGACTTATACAGATGTCCACAATAACTCTCTTTGTCATTTTTTAAAACAGTTGCTAAAGGTCTTATCTGTGATAAGACAGTGGGAAAAACTTGCAGATTAAAAAAAAACTAAAAACAGAAACAATCCTCAGCGTTAATTTAACTCTTAGAGTATAAATGAATACTATGGATTTTAGAGAGTGTGTGTGTGTGTGTGTGTGTGTGTGTGTGTCTGCATGAGCATCGGTACACAGTAGAATCAAAGCAAACGTGGGTCGTCGCAGAGTTCAGATTTCACTTTTACAGGTTGTCTCGTGTTGACTGGGGGTGGTGGTCACCAGTGTGGATGTTGCTTTTTTTTTGCCCAGAAAGAACACTTTGTTCTGCGGAAGGGAAAAATAAGAGAGCTGCCGGTGGAAAAGCCGGGTGAAGAGGAGGAGGAGGAGGGCAAAATAGACTATGTGTCTATGTGTTTGAGGAAGTGTTGATCGTCCCGGACAGACAACATGTAGGAGGGATGACAAAATAAGCCTCTAACAGTTGGCACTCCTAACGCTTAATTTATGGTCTGCCGTATGCCACTAACAGCAGACCTGCAAGCTCACAATGAGGTTGCATCCGAGCCTGTAGATTGGCTACTTTCGGTCAGGTGTGCGACACCATTGCATGACAAAGTATAAGTTGGGCTTCTTCTCCCCCGTGAAAGCCCCCTCCCCTCTTCTGTCTCGGTATTGGCTGCTTCTGGGAGTCAGAGGTTATGTTTCTGGTCCCATAGAGGAAAAGGGCAACGTTACAAGTCCCGTTTCAATTAAGTCTGAGAGACAGATCCTGCTACGTTATTGCTTGGGGGAATAAATGGCACAGGACGACACCATACATCATTCGCTTATATGCAAACACTTCGCCCTAGCCACTGACATTTACTCAATCCTGAGCTATCTACATTTCTCAACTGTGGGCACATTGTAATTTTGTTTTGATGTGCAGCAGAAGCTTTGGGTCAGCACATTGCTTCAGTCAGACTCAGCCAGTGCTGTTGTGCAGCAAAGGAAGTAGGATCTCGGTCCAAATTCTGCACATACTATTTGATCACTGCCACGTTGTCTGTCATACAGAGCTTCCTGAGCAGTGTGAGACTGGGTTGATATATTCACTTGGAGCACAAATGGTACTCTCTTAAGACTTGGTACTAATGTGTTTATTGGCTGAGGAAAAGGACCATCATCTGCATATATAAATACATTTCATGCACCATTTACTACATGTATTTAGGCTGTCACGAAGTCGGCGTTGTGTCATGAACACCTTAAATATTTGATGTTTATCAGGACCTGAGTTTCACAGCCACATGACTGAACTCTGGCATCACATGGAAGCGAGTGTTGCTTTACTGTATAAATGTTTGTTGCACAGGTTCATTTTAGAAAATGAGTCATATTGTAAACAACATATAACAATGACGATCTGTGTCATGTACATTGAAATAAGCTAGATCCACATAACTAAATTAAGATTTGACTTGACTCGTTTAAACCTTTTGTTTACGGAAAGCCGTACTGTGTATCCTTAAGAGGGCATAGACTTCAATGCTATTGTTGCCATAACTGGTATGTTTTTAATTAGTAAAATACCTAAATGTATACCTAATACTTAACTGTATTCAGTCATTGGTTTTCGTACAGAATGCTTATCCCCAATGCATTCACTATAAACTTAGTCCTGTGCCTAATTGAAAAATAAGTGACATACACTTGGGTGCATCTCAACTTTGGACATTTTGTTTTAAACAACTTGAAAAATATAAAAAATTCCCGAATTTAGAAATTGTGCCACATTTGCTTAATTTAAAATACATGTACTGAAGGCCTCACTGATTCATTTCGTACAATTAAAAGTGAGTGGAGGGAGTTGTTCCCCTCTCTTTTAATTTTGTTGTTTTTCTTTGCTTTTCCCACGCGCAGACAGACTATTTTTAAAGCTCCATTTGTCCCAGTGTGCAGCACAGTAAAATCCTCAGTGTTAATCTATCCAATTGTCACTCCGAGAGTTACAAATAAGTTAAACGAACACTCGTGATTTTCACAGTGTGCTACAGTACAGTTTTAGGGAGAACCTGCCCACAATTAATGGTCTGTGGCGTAACTCCCATTAACACTTTTCTAATGTGACACAAAAAATATGGTTAGCATTATCATTAAGGAAATTATGATGGAGCCGTGGAAAAATCCCATTAGCATGGCTGTCAGTGTTCTTGACATGAGGCTCAGAGAGTTGTGCTGGGTGGGTGTCGCGGGAGCTGGCCGATATCTCCTCTTATTTTCATGGCATATGTGTCTCTCGTGTTGTCATGGGCTGTCTGCCACATTGGAGATGGCCCTCTGATTCACTGGCACCGATTGATTCTCTCTCCCCTTGCTCCAAATGAAGTGATATATAGGCTAATACTTGGCTTATTTGTTTGTTTTTAATCGTCGAGCTATACTGTATTACACTGTAAATTGAACTCGAGAGTCTATGAAGGTATCCTTGTCTGTAGACCCTCACAGTTCCAAATGGATGAATTAACAGAGGAGTTTACCGTGTAATTTCATATTCCTATGACATGACATGACATGACATAATTCTCGATGTCTACGTGCTACATTATTGCCACGAGAGGGTTAATTTCTTCACAGCAAACTGCGCCTGTCCTGTGTGTTGCTTACCGTAACGGTATGCGGCGGTTATACGGGAGGATTACAAAATATTATGCAACGTGATTAACATAGCCCTCCATCGCAAATTATTTATGACACTAATCACCAGTTCAAATAATGCTCATTATGAAAGTTATTCGTGTGTGTGTGTGTGTGTGCGTGTGTGTGTGTGTGTGTGTGTGTGTGTGTGTGTGTGTGTGTGTGTGTGTCCGACCCTCCCCCCCCCACTTCCCCCGGCCCTAATTGAGGAGGGTTGACCTCCTGACCTGAGCTAAATTGAGTTGCGGTCCCCGTGGCGAGTGTCTCCTTGCCGGTCAGTCAGGGCGGATTACACAGCCATTGTGTTTGCCGCCGTATCGTCCGAACCGCCTTGTAACCAAGCAGATGAGTCACGCATATCCACCAACACTCAGGGCTCCAGTGTCTGAGTAGGAGCTGCAAGATAGCCGTAGACACACATTCATGCATACAGTATACACACACACACACACACACACACACACACACACACACACACACACACACACACACACACCTGTGTGCACACGCATCATGCACACACACACACACACACACACACACACACACACACACACACACACACACACACACACACACACACACACACGCATTATTTTGACTCAGATATCTCAACTACACAGTAAAGGAAAAGTAAAGTCTCATCCTATTAGGGAGGCAAGAACACTTTTTTTTTTAGGTTTGAGTTGTACAGTTATCTAACAGAATAATCCAAAAAAATCACTCCATTGATTCATAATTCACACTCTTTTAGCACACAAATGAACGCAAACAAAGCTGAATCGGACAATAATATTGTTCGATCATGCTCTATATTGAGCATCATCAAACCCAGTTAACTTCCTGTTGATTTTACTATTTGGATCCAGATCCATGGATCCAGTCCAGGGTTTCTTCCTAATAAAAATGGCAAAATCAACAGCAAGTTTGTTGATGCTCTAGTCTAGTCTATATTTTCTGAATCAACTTTGTTTGTGTTTGTTTACGTACTCAAAGGTTGACTTTGAGAGCTGTCAGCTTACAATGTAAGTCAACGAGGAGCATAATTTGAATTATCAATTTCTAATCCCTGGAGCAATTATTTTAGATTTATTTTGTCCACATTTGGAGTTGCATCATGGCAAGGTAACTACACAACCCAAACCTCTACCAAAGTGGTCTTGCCCTTTTTTTGGGGTCATTTATGGTGGTGTCACATGGTGAAAATAGATGATGTACATTACAAGCTCACAACGTGTTGCAATTGATGTGTTTTAGACCAGTCAGAAGATTTTCACCTATAATGACATGGAAAACAGCCTGGTTGAATAACTCGGTGTGCACTGTGCACAAATGTAACCAAATGGACCTGTAGCTGCTGTAAGGGTCCATTTGGTTACATTGGGACCTGTAAGGGTCCAACCAAATGGACCTGTAAGGGTCTATTTGGTTACATTTGTACAGGGTTAATTAATAGACTGATTATGACAGATGAGAGTTATAGTGTTTTGCTTACTCATGCCCATTGAATGTCAGTCACGCTGTTATGTGCTGTCACTGCTGTGCACAGATATTGTTGGCTCACACAAATTCAAATGCTTAAGTTTCACCTCACTATCTCCACATCGCAAGTGCTAGATTTGCCATTTAAAAAAGAAAGAAAATATCTTAATCTTAAATATCTTAAATAAATAGATGTTTGCGGAATATTTCTGAAACATTTTAACAACACAAATTTTGTATGGAGGTCCCTGCGGGTACAAAATATTTTCAGATGCGTGCCCACAACCAATTATATATTAATTTGGCGGTCACTGCCTGGACTGTACTGTATCACGGACATCACAATTCACAATACCGTAACAGTTACTACATTTTACATTACAATATGTACTAGGGATGTGCCTATGAGACAGATGGCAGATATCGCTATCCGATATAATTAATTGCTGTTATGGCCGATAATGATATAAACCGAAAAATATAATTGTTGTCCATTCTGAAAAATGCATGTAACACTGTAACAGGGTATCTGCAGGTTTAGGCTAGTCAGATTTAAAGATCTTATATTTAATATTGTGAGCTTGTAGATCTGTCCAAGCTATACAGGTATAGTGTTGCCATGTCTGCTCATATAGCTACTTTCTGTATAGTTGCTTTAAAATATTGGGGGCCCTTGACATGAAAATGTTTGAGAACCACTGTTTTAAAACAACATTCGACAATAAAGCTTGACAGTCAGCCCTAGTTGCTTATTTTAGACTTATGTTTCATAGACCTGATTGCTTGTTGCTCTTTCAGCACAAAATGGCAATCCTGGCCAAAGAGTAAAGACGCACATGCCAGCCCTGTTTGTTTTGATGGTTAGCTTAGCACAAACGCTAGCAGGCAGTATGCTGCTGCCGTCATACAGTATTTAGCACAATTTGCTGTCCAACAACTTATGGATATGTGTGGCTGGCTACCATATCATTTTATAAAGCAGGTAAAGCACTGTTGTGTTGACTATAGGAAGGCTGTCCTGACTCTTTGTAAACCGATTCATGACGGTAAGACACAGCAATCGACAGAAGCAATCAATCATCGGTTGTTCATATCGGGGCCGTCTTAACATCAGGCCGATGTTGATTATTTCAAATATTACTAACATCGTCCGATATCGATGTGATTGACGATCGGCCAACCCTAGTATTGTACTGTATAACAGTTACTAAGTTATGTACATTAGTAACATTACAGTATGTGTGTAGTGTAGAACAGTTACTACGTTATGTAAATTGCAGTATGTATGTGTGTAGAACAGGCAGCTGTGTTATGCAAGTACCTTACACTGTAATGTACATGTATGTCTACATTACAAACACTATATTGTGTACATTACGGTACTATACAGTATAGCAGACACTGTGACTGTCATGTACATTAAAGAATGTACTGTATAGCAGACTGCACGTTATGTATTAAAGTATTACTACATCGTCTGTCGGGTAACAGTTTTGGACATATTATGTCCAGAACTGTTACTTTTCAGGATTTAAATTCAAAATTGGCAAAAGTAGCAGATCTTCAAGCTTAGAACTCGTGTTTTGGGCTTGTATATCTGCTACTTTTGATACATTTTTTCGTCAAGTAAGTTTTTATTGAGAACCGGTTATAAATTGCTACACAAACTTTATGATATGTCATTTTTTTCTTTCTACTTCTGATACTTTTGTGTGATGCTGTATTATGTTCTAGCTGTAGCAGGTCATTAATGTACGGAAATCAGGAATGACTCCGTCATAACTACCGTTAACATCTGCAGTATAATCGGTTCGTGTGCCACAGCCTCAGCTCACGTTCAGCGTATGGGTTTTATGATCATGTGCGAGTCTCCCATTGTCTTAGAGGCAGCCTAGAGGCAGCCAATCATGTACAAGTGTCCACTACAGTCGCTACTAGAGGTTGTAGCAAATGTAGTCCAGGACTCCAGGTGCTTTTCAAGCACCTGGCAAAAAAAAGGAAAAATAAATGATGGAGATGAGAGGTTTCTGCCAGACAGCGATGATACATGTATAACTACATTATGTACACAGTGTTGTATAACAGACTGTATGTACATTGCAGTATTTACAGTGTTGTATAACCCATTTAGGCCCGACGGCGAAATAAAAAAAAACGTTCGATCTGAAAGAATATATATTCAAAGATTACGATTTTTCAAAAATAGCAGACCTACAAGCTTGTAGATCTGCACATTTTTCAATAGCTAAAGTATAACATAATGCTTAGTTAAAACACCAAAACGGGTTCCCGTCCAGAATGGGATAACGGACTGTAGGTTATGTACATTGCAGTATGTACTGTGTGTAGTAGACACTTCATCTATATTACAGTGTGACTGTGTACTGTATAACAGACTCTAGGCTATATGCACATTACAGTATGTAGGCCTATTATTGTAGAACACACTACATGTGGCGATGGCCGTATTTGTCCGTTGCATCTTGTTTTGTGTGAAATGAATTCATCCACAGACAGAGTGATGAGGCTTGTCTTGGGGATTGCCAATCACAGTATAATGACACGTGTGTGTGTGTGTCACTGTGTGTGTGTGTGTGTGTGTGTGTGGGGTATGTTAATTAGTGGCCTTTTAAGGCTACACAGTAAAGCCCTGGGTGCTTATTTAACTCTGAGAGTGTGACAATGGCCCACTCGCAAGGCAATCTTTAAGCTAAAGAGTTAAACTAACTCTCAGGATTTTACTGTGCGTGACACTTGTTTTGCGTTATTATTATAATTCCTGCTCCATTTTCTGAAAATCAAAGGAGCCGTGCCAATTTAGCCCCAAGTGTGTTCAGCATTGTATCAGCAAAACCTAGCAGCACAATTACAACATGTCACAGTCAGAGTGACACACACTTCCATGTCAAAAATTAATTAACTGATAGCTGTGGTTGTGTTGAACCGAAATGTATTCACCTTTGGTTACAATCATTATAGTGTGATTAAGAGCTCTACTATACACTATATTGATTAATTTAAAACATGTACTCATTAACAAAAAGAAAAATCTAATTATGCCTAGATTGTGAATGAAATGGCCGGCTACTGTGAAATATATCAAGGGCTTGTCCTTACATGACAGCTGACCTCTCTCTGACCAGTGTCTGCCTGCTTAGCTATCTATTCATTACCCTGCTGTGAGTTGCGAATAAGAGAGAATTTGAACTAGATCGAAAATTGCTTAGTTTGAATGGCAAAAAAAAACTTTTAATATGGTCGCAGTGGTAACAAACCGCCAGACTGCAGTAATGTTTAAGTTCTGATGGCATTGTAAAATGGAAATGTTCTGCCTCAACTTGCCAGCAGGGACGGTAATCAAAACACAAACTCCAGCTCCCTCCACCAAGCTCTGATAGAACCATGGGAGATGTATTAGGACCTGGACCCCTCCCCCCCCCCACACACACACACACACACACACACACACACGCCGCATCCTTGCCCATTTAAATGATCCCGGCGTTCAAGTTGCTCATCAGCGCCGGAGAAACTCATTAAACTCTCAGGGTGTCAGTCACTGACGATTTATACTTGGTTTTGTGCTGGTGTTGTACATTGGAAAGGGCAGATCTACAAGCTCACAACAGGTTGTGCTGCGACACATTGTGAGCTTGTAGATCTGCCTTTTTTTTGTACAGCCATATATAAATCAGGGATAAGACCTCCCTGGTCAAGGCAAGGTCTCTGTGATGTCTGGGTACAAACTCTGTGGGACGTTCCTCCACTATGTCCCAGAAATACTATACGTCTCTTCCGACACTTTTAACAGACTCTTCTAATTCATTTGCACTAGCAGGCTTATGACTGTTTATTTAACATAATATTTGATAGGAATATCACTCAAAACTATAACAATTTGTGGTATATAGTTATATACGGTGAAGAGCAAAACATATCAGATCTACAAGCTCTGAGAGCTTGTACAATTGATATTTTCGTTTCTTTAAATATATTTTTCAATTGTTGAGTGTTGACCATGTTAGAAAATGTTCACAACACAAATAGGGATGCCAGGTTGAAAGTGGCTAAAGGAATATACTGTACCCTCTCTTGTAGGTCATCTTGAAGCGTTGCTTTTTAAGGGGATTCCTTTACACATGACTGGCGTTCAGTGCTGCTGGCCGGTCAAGGCCTGACAATGAAACATGGTCGCTCTGTCTTTTGCCCGTCTTCACACGGAAAGCGCTCGACACTTTTCCTCTTCATTTCTCACTGAGGTTTGACACCCTGCTCGACATTGACTCAGGCTCCCCTGGGGGAAAAAGGCTCCTGCCACCGTAGGATCCTGCCTTAATTATGCAAAGTACAGGAGACTTTGTGCGATTTTTTAAAAGTGCGCCAGTTTCTGCTTTGGCAGTCACTGCCACGCTCCCCTACTGGGAGGTCCTGTCAGACTCCCCCCTTCCTCTTTGCTCAGGAAAATGAAAGGCTGGATAGAAAAGGCATAATGGAGAATGCATTTCAACTGCAGGGGTGAGATGTAGAGGCGTAGGAACTGACGACAGTCAGACCCTCATTTTGCGTTGAGCAGGTGGGAGACTCTTTTGTTCTCTTCTCGCTGTTCAAATCTATTTAGTTCCATGTAGTTGACAGAACTTTCAACCAGTAAAAAAAGGTTCCCATCTCTGTTCAAACATACCAAGTACTGTTTGGCGAGGCTATAGTGCTGCCGCCACAAAAGTGATTTGCATGCCATCGGCCTAATGGCAGCGTCATCGGTGTTGATAAAGCTGTCATTATTTTGACAATAGTAGGTTTAAATTAACTATTAAAGGTAGTGCTGCACGATTAATCGTGCAGAATGGTTGGCCAACTTGGCCAATTCAGTTCCTCTTATGTTTTTGCTGCATAAGAGAGAGACTTTAAGAGATGTTTAAGTCACTTTGATGTTGTGAAGTTGTTTAAAGCCACAGTTGGCTCAGTAGTTGCTCCAGGTGCTACATTTTGAATGTAGTATGTTCAGCAACTAAAGACTAAAGACAATAAATATTTTCATGGAAAAGTTTTGAATCGTGTGAGAATCGTGATCTCAATTCTCTGAGATTTACACGTGAACAAGATTCGTGCAGCACTAATTAAAGGCATGAACAATTTAAATTTATAAATGGTTATGGGATAGCTGGAGTGGATATACCATGTCCAAGTCTTTCATTTCGCTTTTGCATTTTGTTTTGCATCGCTTATTCAGGTATACTTGATGTTGCACATGTGTACAGCGTAGCGCCGTTTACCCACCATGCAAGGCTTCTCTCTGTAGCAGCCAGTCAGCAAGGTGTTTTTCACTGGGTCACTGTTGACGTTGGGAGGGAGCATTTCATGGGAGACGTTCATAATTCATCACGTCATTACCCAGTCCAATATGTTATTTACATGGCTGTCTGTTTGCTTTGTTGCCAAAAAAAAAGGCTTGCATGGAGTCCCAAACCACAGGTTTGAACTGTCGAAAGCTGTTGAAATCTCCCGGAGTTTCCATACTGTACGAGAAAATTTTCAATAGTAAATCATATTTTTTTTTAAAAGGAGGAAAGCTCAAAACTAAACAAAACTTGTTTTTTTCCGCTGTTAACCGTTTCTTCCCTCTCTCTTTTTTTGTTCCCTCGTTTTCTGGCAGTAGAAGACAATGTGACAGAAGACCAGCACAGTCCTGGGCAGACTGCCATTCCGAGCGGTAATGCTCCATTTCATATTTCATCATTTTGGGCTGGAAAAGTGGTGTGTGTGTGTGTGTGTGTGTGTGTCTGTGTGACTGTGTGTGTGTGTGTGTGTGTGTGTGTTCGTGCGTGAGCGCCTGTCCATTTGCCATTGTGTGCCTGTGTTTTTTTGTCTCTTTCTCTGTGAAACCTGAGTTCACATCACTGTGTCCAGAATGAAATGAAATGTGTTCCGCTCGTGTGTTGCTGTCCCTTTGTGTTTTCGCTCCACTCTGTTGTGCATGTACTGTATGTGTGTGCGTATGCGCACGCAAAAGGAAATACAGAGCTGTGTAGAATGCTTGCCCTTTGTGCGTGTACTGTATTAGTATGTCCATAAAAGTTTGTTGTGTTCCTGCGTGCAGGCATGTGTGTGCACGCACGCACGCATGCATGTATACTTGTACATATACAGTACGCATGCGTTCAAGTGTGCCTCAGTGCCTAAATTACGTGTGCATGTGTCCTGTTCTGTGTGTGTGTGTGTGTGTGTGTGTGTGACTGTATGTGCGTGTACAGTATGTGTGTGTGTGTGTGTGTGTGTGTGTGTGTGTGTGTGTGTCTTTGTTTCCCGAGCCTCTCTCTGTATGATGTAGAATAGAGCGGGCCAGATGAATCTGTCCTGTGTGTGTGTGTGTGTGTGTGTGTGTGTGTGTGTGCGACTGTGCGTGTGTGTGTGTCTCTGTATGGCCAGATGAATGTGTCCTGTCTTCCTCTCCTGCCATTCACGGTGGCCCTCCAGGAACAGAACGGTAATTCAGGTCAGGCTTGCAGAAAAGCCCCCTCTGAATGAGTCCCGGTCCTGACGCACCACGCACCGTATACTTTCATTTCATTTGTCTCTGGTAAAGGTTAAGTCTCATGCGTGGTTATTTTAAACCCGATATGGATGGCTTTGCCCAGCAGGCTGGGGACCCTGGGTACTCCGCGTCTGCCCACGTTAGTCCGGCTTTTTACCCAAAGCGCTTTTTTGCCCCGTCAAAGAGAGTCTTCTATGCAAAGAAGAAAGGGGCTGCGTGCATAACCACTTATGCCTATATACCTTATGCTATACTTATGCCTATATACTTTGTCATATAATGAATAGCTAAAATAGCAGCTCTATAACAGATCTATATCATAACTCACAATCCACTGCATCGAAACATGTGAGCATGTAGACTTGCTATTTGCTGTTTCTTTTTTTGTTGACAATTTTCACCTCTAATGTCATGCCCAAAATAGAGTTGAAAGAAGTTATAGGTTCTGGCTCTTCTTCTCAATCACTGTGCCCATTATATTAATTTGTTTGCAGTACGCCGGGGCTCCACTGCACCCATCGGGTCCCTTTTTAATCAATGAAGGGTGCTCCACTGCCGGCGGTTGCGTTTGGACGGTTCGTCTGGAGTGGACGCCGGCGTCACCCGTTTGCCCCGGTTCAGTTTTTGACGCCGGTCAGAACGCGACGCAGTCAGTGGAGCCCCGGTGTTACCCGTTGTCCTCTCCTCAACCGTTGCAGTTTAGTGCTGGTCGGGTTCTATATGCAAGATTCTTGCACTCAAAGTGTCCTCAAAAACGCCTGTGGTTTTCTCAGTTCAGGGACGTACTATAACGCCTGTGGTTTTCTCAGTTCAGGGCACGTACTACGCGCTTGGTATTGCTTATTTGAGTCTAGCCCTCTCCCTTTGTTGCACGCAACCCCATTCTCCCCCGTGGTAATAATTCTTTCATTACAATCCAGTGAGAAATGCTACACAAACAATTATCATTCTTAGGAGGACCAGACAAAGCACACCCATGGCCTGCGGCTGCATTCGTTCATTCGTATTGATAGGTATTGGCGTGGGGTGTTGGAAGGAGGTGTGTGTGTGTGTGTGTGTGTGTGTGTGTGTGTGTGTGTGTGTGTGTGTGTGTGTGTGTGTGTGTGTGTGTGTGTGTGTGTGTGTGTGTGTGTGTGTGTGTGTGTGTGTGTGTGTGTGTGTGTGTGTGTGTGTGTGTGTGTGTGTGTGTGTGTGTGTGTGTGTGTGGGGGGGGGGGTGGAGGGGGGGCTGCCTCCTTGGCGCCGGTAACCCCAGCTGAGGGTATGAAGGACTGGGCAGAAGAGGCAAGACTTTGCCGTCGGAGACCTCCTGTCATCCAGAGCCAAAGCAGAGCTAATGAGTGTGCCTGATTACAACGACCCCCTCAGACACATGCCTCTCCCCCTCTCTCCTCCTCTGCCACCTCCGTCTCCAGAGTGAGGGGAGACAGCCGCCACATGATCGATGTCTGCCTGTGGAGAAATCAAGGGGGCGCACAAATTAATTTCTCACTTTCCTTCATTTGACTTCGTCTTGACTGATTTATTTTTTAACCCCCCTCTCAAGATGCTTCGCTTGACGAACGGTCGATGAGACAGGAGCAGTTTGCGGGACTAAAAGTTTGGAGATTTAGCTTCAGCTCAAGAAATGTCACTTTCCGATGAATGGCGCCCGAGGCGCCATTCATCGGAAAACGGTAATCCGGCAGCCAGTGGTTAGAATACCGCTGGAATTGGCTGCTTTAATGTGGAACGTGAAGCCATGGCCAAATATATAATCAAATAAAGCTCACCTGCTTTTCGTGCATTTAGCCCTTTGATTGACGGCTACAATAGCCATTAGGCTCCTGACAAACTCTCAATCATGGTTGTTGAGAGCTGCCTCGTAAAGTAGACCCCCAGTTGTGTTATTCTGTTTTTCCTGCTAGCGTTCTGCAGGTCCTGTATCCCTATTTCCTCATTCACGTTTGATACACGTTAAAGACAAAAGAGGATAGACAGCATTATACTTAGTGTGTATGAGGGCAGGAACAGTGTGATATCTGAGATTTAATGAGGCAGCGTGCCTTTTTACCCGGAGAGTGTCGAGCAGGCTTAAGATCCGCAGCTTGGCTTCACCACCGTGCTGCCTGTGTGTAATTATAACCACATGCTCCTTGCTCTTTCTACTCTCTTTTATATATATATATGGTCCTTTCTTTGCCTCCCTTTTTTCTTTCTTTCTTCCTTTCTTCTCTCTTTTGTTTTTCTTTTCGCTGCTGCGGGGTCTCGTTTTTTGGGGGTCTGTTTTTTATGCGGAAGCGTGTGTCAGGCAGCTCCGTCAAAGTGGAGTGGACTGAGGCAATGGGAAGTGTTTTCGGAGAGATCTGAAGGGCTGTCTGTCTGGATGGCGAGGTGGCGTACAGCTTTTAGCATGGTGCGTAGAGAGCAGTGCGTCGTCTGAGGCAGTGGGTCTCTGGGCTGAGGCAGAGCCCCACAGATCAATGCACTGCAGGGCTCACTCACTATACAGCATGGAAGGCGGAGGAAAGAGGGGACTCTTTTCACTCCCCAACACTTCAGAAAATCGTATTCTCTATTATTAATTTCCTTTGTTGTTTTACTGCACTAATGGCGTGGCGAGGTGCTTTGGTTCAATATTATCACTCTCTGTGAGAGCGAGAGAGAGAGAGAGAAGGAGGCAGGAAGAGGGCGAGAGAGAGGAAGAGAGAGAGAAAGCAGACGAGAGAGTGCATTTGATACGTTGATATCATGTCTCTCGTTCGGTTGCTTTGATTTTCTTTTTTTTGTCCTTCATCCTTTTTTCGGTACAAAGGTTTGAGTGGTGGATGTCTGATGCCATCTGTGATGGTACCTGTGATGTTATGTTATGGTGCAACCCTCATGTAGCGCTGCCTGCAACCTGTGTTGTTTTTTTTATTGTTTGGTATTCCACCTCCTGTAATTGTTTGGCATATTCTCTCTCTGTTGTTTGCACTGCGCCATCGTACTCTCAGCATGCGTCGTACGATGTTCATGAATATATTGTTGATTCGTGGCACATATAATTTCTGTTAACATGCAGATTTAATGCATAATGTAGTGTAAAGTGTTCCATCGTGGCCTTCGTTTTCATTCTCTATTTTGCCTTCCACAAATAACCGTTTGTCTTGAAAGGTGTGAAATGCGTTTGTAACTATTCCCTTAACGTGAATAGGTGTGACTCAAATCAAATTTAGATAACAAACCATTATGAATAACGAGTCCCTCTCTTTCTCAAATGTGCGACGACTGTTAACAGTCAAGCTCACTGCAAGCCTCATCGCCGGATCGTGGCATTCTTTAATGATGGGGGGGATCAGTGGATGTGACGGGCTAAGTGGCGATCCCCAAATCCCATCCACACAGAAGAGGATACACTCCGAGGCACACGTGGTATTAGGATGTAGTGTGTGTGACCTATATATGGGCGCGTGTTCGCCTGCAAAAAGTTTTTTAGATTTTTAAATAATGAGGTGCCGGCAACCGTGTGAAGGTTATTCAATCTTAATGTCCTCCTATTTCTGACAGCCTCCCTCACTCTGATAAAGGAGAGCGCACACCTTTGATCAGGCCCGCCGACATGTGTCGACAGAAGCTGCTCGCTGGTTAAAATAAATTCTTAATTTGAACGTGGGGGAGGTGGGTGGGTGTGGGGGGGGGGGGGGGGGTTCGCCAGGGAGGGGGCATCATATGATCAAGATCTCTGGGAAACAGTGGGGGAAAGAGGAGATGGGTGAACGGGTAATGATGTATTTCATAGTAAGACACGGGCTGAGCCTTGTTGGATCCAGATACAGTATGTCTTAAGGGCAGGAGAGAGCCCTCTGTGTATTGGGCTGGATTGTACATACGTTAGAAATGACTGAAATTAACCCAGTGGTGCTTTAAAAAGAAAGAGATTAATATATGACTTTTGTAATGTTGCAATGGCATAGGATCGAAATAAACCATTAAAAAAACACCTGTGTGAACTGAACTGAGCGGTGCAGGCTGCTCAACAACACCGCTGGCTGGCTGCAGTTCTAGTGCTCGGTGTGAACGCCCCCTTTAGGCTGCTCAACAGTGCCACTTCAGTTCACCCAGTGGTACTGCAGCTGTTCGTACCCCAGACAGAGACGGACAGACAGACACGGCCAGTCATCGGAGCGATTAGGCACCGCTCAAAAAGGGAAAAAAATACACTCTTTCTTACACTTTTACATTTACAACGTTCTATGTACCAATTTTGTTTTCAAAGTCATACAATGACTCATTAGTCATTAGTAATGATTAGTAATGATTAGTGTTGGGGGCAGACACTCACAAATCACATTTATGTGGAATGGTTAAACATTAAATCAACTAGAAGTGAGCTCTAGCGACACGGGAAATAAAAAAAGGTGTAACGCAGAAACCTGTGGCCTGTAGAATGATGTTACCAACTTACCATAGCTGCACGTTGCTGTTTGAGGACGTTGCGCAGAGTGGTCCTAATGGGCAAAAGAGGTGGCTGAAATGTGCCTGAATAATGCATTCTATATTAATTGTACAATATGAGGGTTGGATAATAAGCCTAGACCCAAGGCAGAGTACTTATGTATAGTCTGGGATTCTGGTAGTGGGATACAATATTAGTTTAATTGAAACATACATAGTATGACTTTAACTTTCATGTCCCTTTCCCTTGTGCTTGGTTATCACATGAACATTATAATAATAATAATTATTAATATATAAAAAAAAGCTTGTAGGTCTGGTATTTTTGAAAAATTGTAAAAATGTGGCGCAAATCTTTGAATATATATTCTTTCAAAGTGAATGTTTTTAACTCGGGTCTAAATGGGTTAAATGGGGTGTAAGCCATTGTTTCCATGGGTTAACATTGCGGTTAAGCTGAGCGTTCTCTTCATAATGGACATTATGGTAAATTGTGACATGCTAGCAGCTAGAGCTTTGCCAGGCTGTTCTCTCTCTCTCTCTCCAGGGTCAATGTCCCCAGTGGTCTCGGTGTGGGGCCAGACAGTGGGGGGGCGTCTCTGCTGGGGACCGTGGGGTCCCCGGTGGGGCTGCGGAGAGCAGAGAGGAGAACATCAATTAAAACGTTATAAATATTTAAGGGCAAGAAATATTCAATAATATAAAGGTGGGGGGTCAAGATGAAAGTTTGCGGTATGATAAATGTCACCAGGCAGCCATAAGAGACAGACAGGAGCCTGGATGATGGATGGGTGCCGACGCAGACGTGATAGTAGACGGGCTGGAAAAGATGTCAATCACGTTTGTGTTTTTTCCCCCCCCCAGCCTCTTTGCATGTAATATCAATCGGCTTTAATCCATCTAAGAGGTGATTTATCTTTCGAAATTATGCACTCAGATCTTTATTAAATTCCCTCGTAAATAATTAAATTTCCTTAATATACCCATCTGGATGATCGTCTTGTGTGTATAGTAGGTTTAACCCCACCTCATAATTTCCTCATCAGAATATGGATCAGTGGTCAATATATAGTTCCCGGGGAGACCCCAACTTAACTATATTTTTATGAGCAGAAATGAAATTCTTTCAACATATGACCCGACCCCCTTCTTTCCTCCTCCATATTCCGCGTGTGTGATTGTCAGCCATCCTAAGCATGGCGGTATCGATCCGCTGTCCAGCCTGTAGAGACTGGTAGCCGAGGATGTCCTGATCTGATGGATTACTGTATGAGGCCCAGAGGCACAGGAACCTCAGTATTGACGTGGACTCTTTAACCCATTTTGGGCGCGAACCCCCTTTTGGTGTTTTTTAAGCATTATGTCATACTCTAGCTATTGGAAAAATAGCAGATCTACAAGCTCATAGCGCGCCACGAGCTTGTAGGTCTGCTATTTTTGAAAAATATTTTGATATATATATTCTTTCAGAGTGAACGTTTTTAACTCAAATGTTTGCTTCTGGGGGAGTCACATATATGGAACGACATATTTTCAGGTGGGTGGTCGGCGGCCAAATACATATATTTTTGGGGGGTCCTTGACATGAAACTGCTTGAGAACCACTGACATATAGTTTTTCAGAAAACTGACAGATTTTTAGAAGGCATTTGTAGAATATTTTCTCCGGTCAAAATCGGTTAATCCCAGGGTTGGACGTGACCTTCCCTTGTCAAGCCCACCCGACTCCGACTCCCCCCCCCCCCCCCCCCCACACACACACACACACCCCAAACGCGCAAGCAGTTTACTCTTCCAGCACCGGCAGCAACAACACTGGTGCATCATGGGCGGTTGGTTGAGAGCACCGACTTGTCTTTAGATCCACTGGACACAGCAGCTTGAACTTGAGCGGTGTTGTGTTGTGTCGAGAGGAAAGAAGGGGGAGCGAGAACTGAAGGATCAAGCTGAAAAATAAGTAGCCCGTGTCTTGGGTTCGTGCACATCTTATTCATGATTTAACATTTGGACTTGTTCGTTATGTGTTTTGTGTCACACTGAAACTTCTGAGCACACATAGTGTAGGTGTATATACCTTCCAGACAAATGTTAAAACCGTTAACATCGTCAAATCTTTTGGTGCACAGAAGTGTTATTTTTCCTCTTTTTTCCTCTTTTTTTTGCAACAGTAAGCTGAAATATTATAGATGATGATGTTATAAAGTCCCGGTGTAAAACACACCGACGTCTCGACCACCAGCTGCTCTAGACTATAGAAGCCTGTGAAAACACATGAAGCTTTCACAGAACATTTCAAAGCACATTGTGAATCCTCTTGTCTTGCATGCGTTGTGTGGATGAATCATTACTGTAAGTCTATATTGTGTGGCTTCTGGCCCCAGTCAAAAAAGCGTCCCGGCGTCCACCCCGCCCCCACCCGCCCCAGAGCAAAGGGAGAGGGCCTGCATCTGTGAGGATCGGGTTGGGGATTTTCATTTTCTTGAAACACCTTCTGTTCTGTTCTGCATGGTCCCACAGGGGACCACAGCGCTGATATTTTTAGAGGGCATGTTCCGAGCGCCTCCGTCGCCAAGAGGGAAGGACAATGGAGGGTGTGATGTTACATCAATACTTGGCCGCGAGTGGGGGGGGGGGGAAGTAAAGGGAAAAATCCTGGGTGGCCTTGATGAGTTCTGGAATGCCTCAGTCCTCCTCGAGGAGTTCCACGCTCTCTGTAAGAGCACCCTACAGAAATGAGGACTTAAAATGGCCGCCCCGTGTATACATACGGGCCCTGCTCCTTGGCAGACTCTGCCACGCACCGGTGCAGCAGCTCTCCCTCCGTGTCCTTAGGCAGTGTTAACCGTGTGCTAGGCAAAAAAAAAAGAAAAGCAGGCCTCCTAATGTTCCCCTCCAGAGTTTTGGGACATGCTGAGGAACACTGGCAGCAGCGGGGCTCAGTCAAAATGGCTGCCGGTGAAGTACAGGGCTCCTCTCCCCCACAAAGCTTTGGGAACTAAACTAGTGGGGCATGATTGTTTGATTGTGAGTATGGCTTTGTAATCAGTCTTATTGTACTGAAGTGTGATGGTCACAGCAGGGGAGAGAGGGGGCTGCAGGCCATGCTGCCTAATTACAATATGCTGATGCTAGCTAGCTGCTCACACATTTCTGTTGCTCTGAATCAAGATGCTTAAGGTGTGATACCAGTGGCGCCGTCAGGATGGAAAAGGTGCGGGGACATTATTTGGGGGGGACGGGGGACGTCATGACTCATTATTGTGTATTAGCTGACGCCTTGATCGAGTTGAGACTAAGAGCAACTGCAGCTACGTATATGCAGCCAATACACGGGAAAACTAAATAAATAAGTAGACCAGGCATCCACCACTAGTGCGGGGACATTCAGACCCAAATGACTCCCCCTCCGGCGCTTAAGTGTGTGCTGCTACCGACGAATGACGCAGGTTTGTCTTGGCCATCGTTATGTCACTGCCTCGTACACCTGCAGACCTTTCTTCCTGTCGGGCTGGTAGTTTGTAACCTAATGCCTAGTGCCGGTTCAAGGTAGTCCATGGCCAACCCCTGGCACTGCTACACACAAAGCCAACAAGAGACAAAACTGCAGATGGATTGAAGAATATTGATGTGCGCGACCCGCGGCTGCCTGCGAGCAAGGCTGAATAATTCAGAGAATTGTGTCGTGACAACAGTCTTAACACACCAATCTCGCTTTTGTGTGTGTTATACTGTGCTATGCTTTTTTTTCACCCGTAGTACTGGGCCTCAATGTCTACATCATATGGCTGGGGCTTACTCCGTTGTCGGACAACCGACTGATGCAATTCAGCACTCCGGTGGTGGAATTTCATATTTCTTTAGTCCAACCAAAGCTGCAATCCTGGATTTATTAACTACAAATATTCCCATCAGTCTGGTTTCATATACTGAAGTTTTGCTGTGGTGCAGCAGTGGCAAACACAACTTAAAATCATTTCTAATAACAAGAGGTGTGTGTTTTTATGTGTGTGTGTGTGCGCATGTGTGCATGCACGTGTTTGTACCGCGTGTCTTTTTCTTTTTGTGCGTGCCATCGGCGCGAGGTCTCGGAGCGTGTGCCTGTGCATGGCTTCACCTGCCCACTAGTTCTGTTATGGCGTGGAGTGGTTGAGTTACAGAAGCTCAAATTGAACCTGCATTTTTATTACAGCCTTTTATTATTGTTTTTATTAAATCCGCAGTCTAGAAACCCATTTTATTGTCACCCAGAGGGGAAAGTCTAGTGCCTCGCGCAGGGGGGGGGGACCCTCGCCTGACTATGTGTGGCACTGTCATTTCCAGTGGTGTAAAAGTAACTAAGTACTGTACTTAAGTAAAATTTTGAGGTATTGTACTTGAGTGTTGTCAATACTTCTACTTCCACTCCACTACATCTCAGAGACAAATGTTGTTAATTTACATACAACAACCACTTCAGCCCTATATTATACATTCCGGCCATTTGAAAATAGCCGATCTACAAGCTCACAATGCATTGTGGGCTTGTGGATCTGCTATTTTCAAAGAATTATTTTATACATTTATGAAAACTGAGAAATGGGACATTCTGATACCAATACTTTAGTACTTTTACTCAAGTAAATGTTGAATCCCGGTCTCGTAACTCGTAGTATTTCTACATTGCAGTATTGATACTTTTACTCTTTAAAGGCGAGTGCTTTTTTCCCACCACTGACCGGTCATTTCCCCTGTGGCTCCCGTCGTTCCAGATCCAGAGAGCGGCGCCCTTGAGAGGCCGGCGGAGGATGGCGTTGGAGAGGCCGCGCGTCGTCTGAGGAGGAAGAGGAGGCTGCTCTCGCCCGAGGAGGAGGAGGAGGAGGGGGAGGAGGAGGAGGACGACGACGACGAGGAGGAGCCGGCGCTGCACAGCTGCGACAGCTGCCGGCAGGTGTTCGAGTCGCTGAGCGATCTCACCGAACACAAGATTAATCAATGCCAGCTGACAGGTAAACAACGCTCAGCCCACCGAGCCCTTCCTCTTCTTCTTCTTCTTCTTCTGTCCCCGGCTCACACTCTCTCACTCTGCCACTCGGCGGCTCTCTGTGTGTCTGTGACTCTCACTCCCACTCCGTGCCTCGTCGCTAGAGAGTATGCCGCGCCGCATCACCGCATGCCGGGGTGCTCCGCACACACACCGAGGGGAAAGCACCCCAACGACACGCCACTCTAGACTACCGATGACCTTGGACCATTTCCAACCGTTAAGCGTACTCGCACGCACGCACCGCAGACGTGCGCGACACACCGCACACAAATAGTACGTATGTGCGTACACACACCTGCACAATCGCATCCCTCCTTATGGTCGTATATTATGGTCTCTGAGCCAACAGTCTGTCTCTCGAGACAGACTGTTGGCTCACACAGTTTTCAAATACATCCATCCGTCTTCAACCTGCTTATCCGTAGTCGGGTTGCGGGGGGAAACGGCTCCACCAGAGAGAGTTCAATGTTGAAAATGAGTGGTTTTAAGTGGTTAAGAGTGTGGTCAGGTAGTCCGACCAGGAAGTGCTGCAGTCCAGTCGACACACACACACACACACACACACACACACACACACACACACACACACACACACTCACTCTACAGGGCCGGACACACACACACTCCACCGGGCCGGGGGACACATACACACTCCACCGGGCCGACACACACACACACACACACTCCGGGCTGGGGGGGGATGGCACCGATCTCCTGGGAAGCCCCATAGCTGGTCCAGTGGCGGCCAGGGATGCTAGCTAACTGCTAATAACACTGAGTGGGGCTGAGAAGAGGGAGAAAGGGTGCCATTGGCAGACTGTGTCATTGTCCTGCTGATGGATGAATGAGGCTATAAATACCCTGACAAGGTGGCAGACAGGACTAATGATGTGAGCTGAAGGTTTCCATGTGCTTCTCCTGCTCCTGGTGTCCTCCTTTACACGTCCTGATGGGCCCACGTCGAGAAGAGAGCCATCTGACACACATTTCACAATGTTTGGGCACGGACCACATCTGTTTCTCTCTCTCTCTCTCTCTCTCTCTCTGTGTGTGTGTGTGTGTGTGTGTGTGTGTGTGTGTGTTTATCTGTTTGTCTGTCTGTCTGTCCCTCTCTCTCTCTGTCTTTCGTACTTTCAAAGGCAGAACATAAGCAGGGTAACGTTTAACGAGGCTGTTTCTTGTGTTTTAGAGTAGCTGTGTGTTGTCTTAAAAGTAAATGCAGACCACTGCTCAATAAAAAGGCCAGCACAGCCTCTGCTCTGTTTACGTTCAAGCATAGTTGGATTTCATACTTTCTGCTGCCCACAACCAGCCGACCACAAATTATAGGGAAGGAATGGTTCTGAGTGGTCTCTGATTTCCAAACAACCAAAAAGATATCCCACATGAGTTTTTACAAAGATTTTCCATTAGCTGGAAGCTGTGCGTGCGTACGTGCGTGTGTGCAACCGCGCTCATTTGTGAGTAGAAATGTTTTGAGACTCCATTATTATTACATGCAAGTGTGAATGTACATGCCTGTATACGTGCACCACTGTGTGTTCATGCGTGTGCTAATTTAGGCGATTCTCACAGTACTTTAAGGTGTGAGAATCTATTTAATGTCCACATTCACGTTATCCCAACAAAACCATTCCTTGGTTTGAGTGGAATTCCCTGTCGCCTTTTTTCAGGCCATCACGCCACGCCATTATTGATTTGAGGACATATTGTGGCTGGCATTCCAATGAATACATAAAGGCCATTATCTAAGACAGGTGGGGCAGGTCCTCGCCGTGATTGAGTAAAACCCCTTATTCTTTATGGTTAATATGTAAGTATATGATGAATAGTTATTTCATTTAATTGGCTAAGAGTACCCGTCATGACTGCAGGCCTGTCTTTTATGCCGTTTTGTGCTGTGATTGTGACCAACTCCATATTTCTTTTTTTTCTCCTCTTCATATAATTAAGGCAGCCCTTTATAAATGTCAATCTTACGGACAAATAACTCTTAATTGCTCAATGGTGAAAAAGCGCCGTTTGGAGAGGAGCCCCTGTGGAAGGCAAACAAAAGATTCTAATTGCCATTAGGGTATTGTGATTGTGCAGAAACACTCTATTAGCATTCAAACACAGTGGGAGAAAAGAAACTTCTAGACGGCATACTAAGTACTCTGCGTGTGTGTGTGTGTGTGTGTGTGTGTGTGTGTGTGTGCGTGTGCGTGTGCGTGTGTGTATGTGTTTGCGTGTTTGCTGGAAAATGGGAGGAGATTTCCTATGTGGCGTTATGTAGACATCCATGACCAATTAATCTGACTTACATCAAGCCTCTGCTCGCAGATGGATCCTTTATTAAAACCATTTTCTAATCAACCACGAGCACCTGCTAAATTCTCCCATTTCTCCATTCTAAACGTCTCATTTTTGTTAAACAAATTGCCGAGCTTGACTGTAACAAATCTCCATATGGAGATTTACGTGCGATTCTCCCCACAAAACATGTCTGGCGTCCCAGCTGATTCCCCCCCTACGTGTACACCGACCATGGACTCACTCGTGCAGACAGACGAGCATGCGACGCACACACAGACACACAACCTCACATGCACTCTCGTCCCGTCCTTCTGCCTCTGTGCTGCTACAGTGCTATGATCCATCCCACATGGCCACAGTACAGTACAGTACAGTATACAGCCATCTTGGCATCAATAGCAATAGTGATACAAAACAAAGTCTTAATAAACAAGACTCGGGCAATACGTTTGACCACACCCAGTAGACACAGCCGAAGAGAGAAAGATGTTACATGTCACCCCGATCAATTGCAGCCATTGTCTCCCCCCACCCGCCTCCCTACTGGCCGAGGTATAACACCTTTCTGTGCACTTAAGCCGCGACCACTGCAGTGCGCTAAGGGAGCGCAAGGGTATGGATTGCCTCGTGTCCCCGATGCGATCGGTGCTATCGATCGTGCTAATGCCGGACTGCGGAGGAAGGCGAGAGCCTGAGAGAAGGGAGAAGGAGGGAGAGAGAGAGAGAGGGAGGGAGAGAGAGAGAGAGAGAGGGAGAGTGCTGCAGGAATGCATCCCTAGGGAGCCCGTCTTGGGCTGGGGCAGGGCTTCAGGAATGCTCCCCAGGAGACCCTCGCCGAAAGCCGGGGCAGGGCTGGAAGAATGCTCCTCTGGAGAGTTGAGAGTGGAGGCAAGCTGGGGCAGGGCTAGAGGAATGTTCCCCCAGAGCACCCCTCTAACTCTGGGGCAGGAGCGGAGGGGCTCCGGGGAAGGGTGCGGGGGGGACGGTGGGAGTGCACTCCCCCCCCGTCCCCCGTCCCCCCTCCGGCTCCAGGATGGCTGCGGATCAGGTTTCCGTGTGGGGATCAGCATCCTGCCGACAGGGCTTTAGGCTGCCCTGGGGAGGAGACAAGAGGCCGGAGGCACTGCTATTCCACAGGCCTCTCCAAAAACACTTCGTAAATGCTTTGTCTCACTGTTTCATTGTGTTGTCTGACTGTACAGTCTCGTATTGTTACCCATCCGTTGCAGAGAAAGTGCATACGGTTTGTCTTTTGTTCTCGGATGACACTCAAGTTCAAGTTCATATGCCACATATGAGATTGAAGAACGGTAGGCAGGAAAGCATGTGCTTCTCAATATGTTAGCCCAACGAAATATCCTGCAACTTTCATTTCCACGTCGGTTTACTTGCCCACATTGTAAATAAAAATAACACCTCTAGTGCCAGAATTTAATTCAAAAGATTGCATTTTCCACCTCCCTTTCTTCGCTTGCAGCTCTCCCAGTCCAAGCCTCTGAAGGCATTTGAATAGTCCTGTGCACACATGGGCTGTCAGCCTGGTGGCCATTCTTTCATTACGGGCCCCTGCTCCCTTGAGCAACACCTTTTCTTGTGTCCTTCACTAGAGGAGGGGCATGGCTGCTCCCCCCGGAGAGATCTGTGGCCTGCTATTTTAACCCTCTGCGAGATGACCTTTTTAATAAGTGTCTTTCTCTGTTTTCCTGCCGGCCACTGTGCGAGCAAACAGAGCATGTCTTCTGCTTCCCTCAGATAAAGGAATCAATCAGAGTGGGTGCAACAGAGAGAGAGAGGGACGAGAGAGATAGAGAGAGAGACAGAGAGCCGGAGAGAGAGAGAGAGAGAGTGCAAAAAAGAACTGGGCCATATGGATTTATATTATGTAGATTTTCCTTTCTCTTCCCTGTAGACATTTCAAAATGCATTCTGCTTCAATAAAGTACATTTCAGATTTATGAGAAAAATACCAATGAGATGGCGCACATTAATGCTCCGTGAGAAACAATAATAACATCCCTCCTCGATAGAGATGTTGTTCATATCATTGAATGAACGTAGACAAATGTTGGATATGAAGAACTCAAATCTGTTTTCTGACGACGGGCGACCACGTTTTTGTTATTAAATCTCCATTGACTTGTTTTCCTCCTTTTTGGTTTTTACCACGACATGTTTGTTTGAAGCATACGCAGCTCATTTGCATGAAGTCTTTGGGTCAGAAAGCAATGGAAATATTCAGTAAGACCCACAGCTATGAACAAACTGTTGGCAGGCCATGTTTTCTGCTAACTTGTTTCCAACGACTTCCAATTGGTTATACTGGGGGATTTTCTTTTTTTTATACTTCTTCTCAACCAACTTTGTGTATTGATCCAACAGCTGCCTTGTGGCTGCCGAGAAGAATGTGCCGTTCTGCAAAGAAGACTGTATTTGGCTTTAAAATGAAAGGGCCTCACATACGAGAGGAAGGCAACGCGAGCGAATAAGGCCTGATTAGCCGATCGCTGAGCCGATGGCGTTCATCAGAAATTCAGCTGCGATTTTTTTCCTTCCCCCTGCCGGGGCGTCTTGCGACATCCTAGTACAAAGAGCAGCACACTGATTACAAGGCTTTGAAAAGGGAGAGAGGCGGTCAGGGGAGACTAGCGACTTCTGGCACAACGCAGCCACTGAAAAGAGACCTCATGCTAGAGTGAGCTCTCAGAATTGAGCTCGAGTTCTTGTGTGTGTGTGTGTGTGTGTGTGTGTGTGTGTGTGTGTGTGTGTGTGTGTGCGCGCGCACACGCATTACTATACTTGTGGGACAAATGCTCCTATACAAGAATATTATAATTTGAGAAAATAATTGTTTTGTTATGGTTAAAAAAGATAATGGGAGTTGGGCTTACAATTAGGAAAAGACTCAGGTTGAGGCTAGGGTTAGGCTTAGACATTTAGAGGTAAAGTTATGCCTCATTTACACTGTGTCATGCAATGGAAATAGCTTTTTTCAGCCTTTAGGGTGAGGAAAACACTAAATAATAATGGACAAAAGGGTAAATAAAATGCATTTATAACATTGTCTTCCTAAAACGTTGATCGTCCTCACGTATAGTGTGTGTGTGTGTGTGTGTGTGTGTGTGTGTGTGTGTGTGTGCGCGTGATTGAGTCTCTGAGATGGAGACAGAGTATTAAAGGAGGTGTGTTTGACTCCGCGGTGCAGCATCCCTGTGCGTTTCCCCTCGGTGCGACGGAGCCAGTGCGTTTCCCCTCGGTGCGACGGAGCCAGTGACGTTAACGGGAGTGTCATTAGGAATTCAAAGCGTATGCCCTCGTGAGGACGCCCTCTTCCTCCCACTCCCGCGTGCCTCGCTCGCACCGCACACATTATGCACCATATAAAGTATTTATTGGCCTTTGTCAGACGAGGGCCTGTTTAATTTTTTTCCCCGGCGAAAGACAATCGAGAAATATAAGAAACGAACGACGCAGCAGCTCGATCGCACCGTTTTGTTTGGGCTCGGGCTCTACGTCTGTGTGTTCAAGGCGGACACGACGGCACCGCGGCCAGCTGTGAGACTCCCCCCTGCCTCCTCCATATTCACACTCCTCTCTTTATCTTCCCTCACTCATTTTGCTCCCGCTTCGGTCCGTCCTCCACTTAATCAAACAAACGCATAACAACGCACACATGCAGCACCTGCATGCTTGTACACTTTGCATTGTAGACGACACGTAATTCATCACCCGTGGGGCTAAATACACGCTGTGTGACTCCATGCCGTTGACCTCTTTCTTATAGGTAGGCAGCCGGCATGGCAGATAGGATGACATGTGGACAAAACACAGATCATCTCGTGTAATCTCAGCATTGTATGACCTGGGTGGACTGATATCAGATGCAACACACTGTTATTAGTTCCCTCCTCCTTCTCCGCGACATATTATCTTTCTTACAATGAGTCACCTCAGTATTGTGACAAGAACCATGGCCAGGGTGCTGCTGGTGTCTCTGTTCCTCTTACTCATCTCTCCCTCTCTCTCTCTCTGTGTCTCTGCCATGCTCTTTGTTCACACTCTCCTCCTCAGCCTTCAAGTCTTTCTCAGCGGCAGAGGCAGAAGAATGGCACATTAAATCTTAATAGGACTGCGTCTGGCCGTGTTGAATTGCAGAGCGTGTTAAGCCGGCGCTTTCCTCCCCCTTGGCACGCGCTCGTGGAAGTGGAAAACAATTGAATAAAAGAAACCGCTCCCTCGCTCTGTAACACCAAGTGACTTTGGCTGCTCTGCTGCCGAAGCCGTGAAACAACCGGCTCACGAATGACTTTACCCCCCCTCCCCCCTCTCTCACAAAGACAACTGTAACGCAAATTATATTAGTCTCTTTCACGGCGCACATAGACAAGTCGTGCAGTACAGGTATAGGGCACGGGATTTGCTCGACCACCAGCACCGAAGCTGTGCAACATTCCCCTAAACAGTGAAGGTAGCAAAATGACTGCAGACTTACAATTTGGTACATGCACCTTTTCCAAAAACTTAGCCAAAATGATATATATTGAAGGGCTACAGAGAGAGAGAGGGCAGGTATGGGCAAAGGCATAGAAAGAAATATAGCACGAGTAGACTGAGAGAGACACTGCAGAGTATTTGAGACGGAGAAGGCACTGGAGAGACGGACACACAAGTTAGTTAGTGGAGAGCCAAAAATACGGAGCTGCCGGAGTCCAGGCCTGCTTTGTGAGGCAGTCAGAGGTGGTAATTAGCCAGTGATGAGTCGACTGGTTGTGTGTCCAGCGCACAGCGCTGCTGGGTGGGGCTGTGGGAGGCAGATAAGACCAGCGGTGGGGCTTATCTCGGAGAAGGACAGGCACCAGGCCTGCCAGGCAAAATCCACCCACAGACCAGCCCCATTTTATTAATGACATCATTAATGCCAGACAGGTTACGTGCACCGACTCAGAAGAGAGAGAGAGAGAGGGTGGGGGGGGGGGGTGAAAAACAAATAAAGTCTCAATTCCTGCTCGGCCGGCCCAGCCTAAAGTACCCAGGTGCCAGTTGACGTGTCTTGAAAGTGAGGAGGTTGTGGGGATGTTTACCAGATAGAGACAGCCTACGGAAGGGCTACAGAGTGCAGGTTTTGGATCTTACCTCTGGGCTTTTCTCAGTCTCTTTGGGCACCTGGAATTCAAATGATTTCTCTCTCTCTCTCTCGCTCTCTCTCTCTCTCAATCTCTCTCAATCGTGGTAATGCTCACCAGAATAATGATGAAGCAGATACAAAGGAACACTATAGAACTCGAGGAATGTAAAATATATATAGTTTTTTGTTCCGCATCTTACAGTATCTGTTTTACATGCACATATTTTGGTACATGTTTGCACCTTACTGTTACATCTATGTCCAATGACAATTTTGCTCAGACAATTTTGATACAGATTTTATTGTGGCGTGCTTGACAAATGAGTGTTCACTCACTCTGGTTTTGAAGTAATAAACAATCGTGTGAAGTGTGAAAAACATGAAGAAACATTTGTGCGTAATTAACACTCCATATTAGCATATCAAATGCCACAGCGCCTTTCAGAGGGCCATGTTTCTATAAGATAATATGCAACAAGGAGTCGACGGGACTGAACCCCTTAAACACATTTAGACCTGAGTTAAAAAACATTCACTTTGAAAGAATATATATTCAAAGATTTGTGCCACATTTTTACGATTTTTCAAAAATAGCAGACCTTCAAGCTCCGCTATGAGCTTGTAGATCTGCTATTTTTCAATAGATAAATTATAACATATATGTTTAAAACACCAAAAGGGGTTCCCGCCCAAAATGGGTTAAACACATTTAGGACTGAGGCCGATAAAAAAAAAAAACATCTTCTAAATCCTAAAAGTTTTCTGAAAACCCTATGTTTTTATGTCAGTGGTGCTCAAACTTTTTCATGTCAAGGACCCCCAGAATTATCTGTAATTGGCCGCAGAACCCCATCTGAAAATATGTTGTTCCGGGGACCCCCCCCCCCAGAAGCAAAGATTTGAGTTAGCTAAAGTATAACATAATACTTAAAACACCAAAAGGGGTTCCCGTCCTGAATGGGTTAAACCCTGGGCAACTTTGACGATGGAGAGGGCCACTATATTTCCTCACTCCAGAGGGCCACATTGCATATTACATTCCATATTACATTGCATATTGCATATTACATTGCATATATGAGCTTGTAGATCAGCTATTTTTGCTATTACCGGTATTTGAATTGGGATCCTGAAAATAACATCTTTATTTAATTTCATATGCCTTTAATTAGGCTATAGCTATGTTAACTTCATGAAGTAAATACAAATACATTGGACATAAGAAAAGACAATAACATTTTAATACTATACAGCTACTAATTTAGACGGGTAAAGCGGGTCATGTTTGCAAATCAATAATATATCAGTATTCTGATATTAACCTGAGGGCCACATTAAGTGAAGGTGGGGGCCGCATGTGGACCCCAGGCCGCCAATTGCCCATGTATGCCCCACAGTACATATGCACATCACTGGTGCGCCAGTGCGCATGCGTCGACAAAATGCATGCTGCGCGGCAGATCAAAGGCATGGAGGCGCTTTTGCGTACCAAGGGCTGCGGCCGCTGGGAAAGGAATTTACTTCCTGAGAATCCTGACGCAACATTCCCCTGCATTACACCCAGGCACTTGTCAAAAAGTCAAAGAAGCAAAGCCCCGTTATGAGCTCTGGTGTCACGTACTATCAATGTCTATCCACGTCCTGTAAGTAGACTTAGAAATAAAACTAGTGCTGTTGACTAATCATTACAAGTGGCTCTTATTTTGAAGAGGAAGTCTGTTTCGGTTGTAACCAAGCTGCCATGACAAGCTGTTCGGAGCACTAGTCTAAAACCAAGTAAACAAGAACCCACTTGGCTTAGACACAAGCTTTTAGCCAAAGTTCATATGAAAACCATGCATACTGTATGTCACTTAAACAATGTACACACTTTGGAATTATGTTAATCATGGAACCTCTGCAGCGTTAGGTGAGTAATTAATTGTATCTGTGTTGGAGGCTACAGGTGTGTACGTCTGCAGAGTTAATTTGCAATCTCATGCTGGCTATAAAGTAACTTTGTGGTAGAGTAGAGACGGTCTCCCGCCCCCACTGAGCGCACAAAGCAATGTCTACAGGTGCTCCTCTGAGAACTACCCCAAAAAGTTATCTGCACCTCTGACTATATATTGGTTGACTGGAGTCTCCCAGGGCTCTATACTAGGCCCGCCCACCTCCAGTTTTCGCTCTACCTCCAGCCAATCTACAAGCCTCTACGTATATCATTGCAATGTGGCATCATGAGATTGTAGATCTTATTGTTTTGTCCCTATTCTAGGGACGTTCGCCGGAATAGGGACGCTATGCGGGGTTCAATAGGGATTTAAGGCAAACAAGAGGTTCAAGCCCCTACAATATTGCACCTAGGTTCTTCGAATCCTATTTCAAACAGAAACCTCTGCTGGCTTTTGGATCATAAGGCTCACTAATGAAAAGGTCACAGATTTTTTGCTTATGCCTGCGTGGAAATGTACTGCACATTGATCCCCATAGGGCTTTTTCCTGAGACGACGTTTGCCAAACTGGCCGGTGGTGTGGTGGGGAGGAAGGGGAGGGAGGGAGACGGAGCTAGGGCGGTGGAAAGAGTGACCAGTCCGACAGGTTTATGTGTCCCCGCGGGCTGTGCTCCGTGGAGCGGACCCACAGGAAGGAGCAAAGCCAGCTGTGACGGCATCCTGCTAGCCACTGAAGTTTAGGAACTCTGGGGCTCCACTATCACTGGCTCGACTTTATCCCCCCCCTCCTCCTGTACCCCCTCCCTGGGGTTGTTTTTGTTGGCCAGGCGGGTGGTGTTTGGGTGGGGGCCGATGTGCGGGGCCTGGTGGAACAGCCGCTCCTATGCTTCAGGATACGGGGATATGGGTTCACCCACCCACCAGGACAGGGACTCTCAAATATCACATGAAGTAACACATTTTTTGTTCCTGTAAGCGCTAATTGCCATTTTCAGACTGGAAGGTGGGTTCATAAATTTGGGGTTTTATGGGCAGGATGGGTGTCGTTGCAGGTCTCCAAGGCCACCAGCTGGACTGTGCTTTTTGGCAGGGCGAATAGAGTGTGTCTGTACAGTGTTAACAACGGTATAGAGCCGTGCTGTCAGCTAATACAGAGATGTCCTGTTAATGTTAAGAGCAGTGGACAGTGGGGGGGTTCCACCGCCGCTGAGAATGTAAAGGTCATCTAATCTATTCCACCTCCTCAACCTGCCTTGCAGATCGATCGATCATCCGGGAGGAGTCAAATCGATTTGATCAGAGAGCCTCCTCTCCTCGGAGATGGCCTTCCAGCGACTGGCTTGCACCTCTACGGGAAGGGGTGCAGAGTGTGCCAGCTTTGCACGTGTCCCTGTGATAAGCCAAGGCATTAAAATAGCTGATTAAATAGTAAGTCGCCACATGTGGTGGCCAAGCTCTTAATAAGCTGCTGTTTTAGAAGTGTTGACTACTGTTTCTATCACTTCATCCTCTTATGTACATTCAGTCTTTGAGCAATGGATTTATGGTGAAAACAAATGAGTTATGCGGAAAAAGATCTTTATGATTAGAACACTGTGTGCCCCCAGTCAGTCAATGCATGGTTCCACCCCGCACATTGTGGGCTTGATTTGTGGAACATACCCCACAAATAGAGTCAACAGACAAAAAGGCATTGTGTGATTGGATTTTAATCCGATTGCATTATTATTCTGGCCTCCCATTGGCCATTCATTACTCTCACATGGAGCCTGTGTGGGCTGGGATTGCCCAATCAGGCGTTGGACTGTATTCCGGAGAGCATGCTTTCGTTTGCATCCTTTTAAACCCTGCGAGTCTTCCCTCTCTCCGGGCCCGCCAACGGAATACCTAATTCCAAAGTAAACTGATTGCTCCCTCCAACAAGATTACACTGTGATGATGTTAGCCAAATGAGACCGCTATTCGGATGCAACCAGGGCGGGCAAAGGATGCTTACCAGAAGATGACTGATCAGCATGTTAAGAGAAATGAGGTTGGGAGAAAAAAAAAAAAGAGAGAGATAGAGAACGAGGGCGATAAATCGAAAGAGTGTAAGAGAGAGTTGTCCGCGTGGGGGTAAGCAGAAATGTAATTTGCCTCTCACCTCAGGCGACTGGGCTCTGAGGCCAGTAAATATGCAAACAGGCCAAGCCCGGCCATCAATATGCAG